>NW_023495165.1:0-579 GCF_904425465.1 Colossoma macropomum | reverse complement strand
CAAAAGCTAACAAATAAACCTCTATGTATTTTTTCCTGCTCAAATTCATACGAAGGAAGTACGCAATAAATGCACTGCAGTCTAAAGTAGCAGCAATAAAATATCAAGAAAAACCTCAATCCGTTTCTTCTAATGAAGTAATAAAAACATCATACTTTAAATGTTATATCTTTATAACAGGACAGTCTGGTGATCTGATGCTCTGTGCTCAGCTGTGTGTCCTACACGTTTAGGCTGAACTAAATTTTACACCCAAGAGGAGGTTTTTACCCCACACCAACACAGATCGACAGATCTTCAGTGAAACGGAGGAAGTCGCAGTGTCTCTCCGGCTCCTGTGAGAGTCTCGCTCTCCCCTGAGAGCAGAAACTCGCCGCTGCAGAGAAGACGCGCTGTGATGGAGCGGCTGCGGAACGTGGAGAATGTTTGAAATTGAACGATTTGTGTAACACTTCATTCAGTGGTGACCCGTAGTCCAGCTACCCTGTGTGTCACGGAGACTACTTCTCTTTAAAAACTGTAGCGGTGAGCCAACGTCACAGAAAACAGAAAACTGTTGCTCAAACGCTCTCTGGTGTT
>NW_023495164.1:0-26054 GCF_904425465.1 Colossoma macropomum | reverse complement strand
ATTAAAGACGTTACCATGACATAGATGAACAATAATGAGATCAAAGCCCCCCTGCCGCTATCCGCCGCATGTAAGCGCCTAATTTGTGATTGTGACGCGTTCGATTGCGGTGGAAAGAAGTTCGAACTGAATTAAAGCCAAATTAAAGACGTAACCACGACATAGATGAATAATAATGAGATGAAAGTCCACCCTCCGCTATCCGTCGCATGTAAGCGCCTAATTTGTGATTGTGACGTGATCGATTGTGCTGGAATGAAGTTCGACGTGAAATGAAGCCAAATTAAAGACGTTACCACGACATAGATGAATAATAATGAGAGGAAAGACCACCTGCCGCTATCCGCCGCATGTAAGCGCCTAATTTGTGATTGTGACGCGTTCCATTGCGGTGGAAAGAAGTTCGAACTGACATAAAGTCAAATTAAAGACGTTACCACGACATAGATGAATAATAATGAGATCAAAGCCCCCCTGCCGCTATCCACCGCATGTACGCGCCTAATTTGTGATTGTGACGCGTTCCATTGCGGTGGAAAGAAGTTCGAACTGACATAAAGTCAAATTAAAGACGTTACCACGACATAGATGAATAATAATGAGATCAAAGCCCACCTGCCGCTATCAGCCGCATGTAAGCGCCTAATTTGTGATTGTGACGTGATCGATTGTGCTGGAATGAAGTTCGAACTGAAATAAAGCCAAATTAAAGATGTTACCACGACATAGATGAATAATAATGAGATGAAACTGCACCCGCTGTTATCCGCCGCATTTAAGCGCCTAATTTGTGATTGTGATGCGTTCGATTGCGGTGGAAAGAAGTTCGAACTGAAATAAAGCCAAATTAAAGACGTTACCACGACATAGATGATTAATGAGCGCCTAATTTGTGATTGTCATGCGTTCGATTGTGCTGGAATGAAGTTGAACTGAAATAAAGCCAAATTAAAGACGTTACCACGACATAGATGAATAATAATGAGATGAAAGCACCCCTGCCGCTATCCGCCGCAGGTGAGCGCCTAATTTGTGATTGTGATGCGTTCGATTGCGGTGGAAAGAAGTTCGAACTGAAATAAGCCAAGTCAAAGACGTTACCACGACATAGATGAATAAAAATGAGATGAAAGCCCACCTGCCGCTCTCCGCCGCATGTAAGCGCCTAATTTGTGATTGTGCTGGAAAGAAGTTCGAACTGAAATAAAGCCAAATTAAAGACGTTACCACGACATAGATGAATAATAATGAGATGAAAGCCCACCCGCCGTTTTCCGCCGAATGTAAGCGCCTAATTTGTGATTGTGACGTGATCGATTGTGCTGGAATGAAGTTCGAACTGAAATAAAGCCAAATTAAAGACGTTACCGCCACATACATAAATAATAATGAGAAGAATGCACGCCTGCCATTGTCCGCCGCATGTAAGCGCCTAATTTGTGATTGTGATGCGTTCGATTGCGGTGGAAAGAAGTTCGAACTGAAATAAAGCCAAATTAAAGACGTTACCACGACATAGATGAATAATAATGAGTTGAAAGTCCACCCGCCGCTATCCGCCGCATGTAAGCGCCTAATTTGTGATTACGACGCGTTCGATTGTGCTGGAAAGAAGTTCGAAGTGAAATAAAGCCAAATGAAAGACGTTACCACGACATAGATGAATAAAAATGAGATGAAAGCCCACCCGCCGCTATCCGCCGCATGTAAGCGCCTAATTTGTGATTGTGCTGGAATGACGTTCGAACTGAAATAAAGCCAAATTAAAGACGTTACCACGACATAGATGAATAATAATGAGTTGAAAGTCCACCCGCCGCTATCCGCCGCATGTAAGCGCCTAATTTTTGATTGTGATGCGTTTGATTGTGCTGGAAAGAAGTTTGAACTGAAATAAAGCCAAATTAAAGACTTTACCACGACATAGATGAATAATAATGAGATGAAAGCCCACCTGCCGCTATCCGCCGCATGTAAGCGCCTAATCTGTGTTTGTGACGTGATCGATTGCGCTGGAAAGACGTTCGAACTGAAAGAAAGCCAAATTAAAGACGTTACCACGACATAGATAAATAGTAGGCGCCTAATATGTGATTGTGATGCGGTTGATTGCGGTGGAAAGAAGGTCGAAGTGAAATAAAGCCAAATTAAAGACGTTACCACGACATAGATAAATAGTAGGCGCCTAATTTGTGATTGTGATGTGGTCGATTGTGCTGGAATGAAGTTCGAACTGACATAAAGCCAAATTAAAGACGTTACCACGACATAGATGATTAATAAGCGCCTAATTAGTGATTGTGACGTGATCGATTGTGCTGGAATGAAGTTTGAACTGAAATAAAGCCAAATTAAAGACGTTACCATGACATAGATGAATAATAATGAGATGAAAGCCCCCCTGCCGCTATCCGCCGCATGTAAGCGCCTAATTTGTGATTGTGACGTGATCGATTGTTCTGGAAAGAAGTTCGAAGTGAAATAAAGCCAAATTAAAGACGTTACCACGACATAGATGAATAATAATGAGATGAAAGCCCACCTGCCGCTATCCGCCGCATGTAAGCGCCTAATTTGTGATTGTTATGCGTTCGATTGTGCTGGAATGAAGTTCCAACTGACATAAAGCCAAATTAAAGACGTTACCACGACATAGATCATTAATAAGCGCCTAATTAGTGATTGTGACGTGATCGATTGTGCTGGAATGAAGTTTGAACTGAAATAAAGCCAAATTAAAGACGTTACCATGACATAGATGAACAATAATGAGATCAAAGCCCCCCTGCCGCTATCCGCCGCATGTAAGCGCCTAATTTGTGATTGTGACGCGTTCGATTGCGGTGGAAAGAAGTTCGAACTGAATTAAAGCCAAATTAAAGACGTAACCACGACATAGATGAATAATAATGAGATCAAAGCCCCCCTGCCGCTATCCGCCGCATGTAAGCGCCTAATTTGTGATTGTGACGCGTTCGATTGTGCTGGAATGAAGTTCGAACTGAAATGAAGCCAAAGTAAAGACGCTGCCACGACATAGATGAATAATAATGAGATGAAAGCCCACCCGCCGCTATCCGCCGCATGTGAGCGCCTAATTTGTGATTGCGACGCGTTCGATTGTGCTGGAATGAAGTTCGAACTGAATTAAAGCCAAATTAAAGACGTTACCACGACATAGATGAATAATAATGAGATGAAAGTCCACCCGCCGCTATCCGCCGCATGTAAGCGCCTAATTTGTGATTGTGACGTGATCGATTGTGCTGGAATGAAGTTCGACGTGAAATGAAGCCAAATTAAAGACGTTACCACGACATAGATGAATAATAATGAGAGGAAAGACCCACCTGCCGCTATCCGCCGCATGTAAGCGCCTAATTTGTGATTGTGACGCGTTCCATTGCGGTGGAAAGAAGTTCGAACTGACATAAAGTCAAATTAAAGACGTTACCACGACATAGATGAATAATAATGAGATCAAAGCCCCCCTGCCGCTATCCACCGCATGTACGCGCCTAATTTGTGATTGTGACGCGTTCCATTGCGGTGGAAAGAAGTTCGAACTGACATAAAGTCAAATTAAAGACGTTACCACGACATAGATGAATAATAATGAGATCAAAGCCCACCTGCCGCTATCAGCCGCATGTAAGCGCCTAATTTGTGATTGTGACGTGATCGATTGTGCTGGAATGAAGTTCGAACTGAAATAAAGCCAAATTAAAGATGTTACCACGACATAGATGAATAATAATGAGATGAAACTGCACCCGCTGTTATCCGCCGCATTTAAGCGCCTAATTTGTGATTGTGATGCGTTCGATTGTGCTGGAATGAAGTTCGAAGTAAAATGAAGCCAAATTAAAGACGTTACCACGACATAGATGAATAATAGTAAGATCAATGCCCCCCTTGATGCTATCCGCCGCATGTAAGCGCCTAATGTGTCAGTTTGATGCGTTCGATTGCGGTGGAAAGAAGTTCGAACTGAAATGAAGCCAAATTAAAGACGTTACCACGACATAGATGAATAATAATGAGATCAAAGACCCCCTGCCGCTATCCGCCGCATGTAAGCGCCTAATTTTTGATTGTGACGCATTCGATTGTGCTGGAATGAAGTTCGAACTGAAATGAAGCCAAAGTAAAGACGTTGCCACGAAATAGATGAATAGTGAGCGCCTAATTTGTGATTGTCATGCGTTCGATTGTGCTGGAATGAAGTTCGAACTGAAATAAAGCCAAATTGAAGACGTTACCACGACATAGATGAATAATAATGAGTTGAAAGTCCACCCAGCCGCTATCCGCCGCATGTAAGCGCCTAATTTGTGATTGTGCTGGAACGAAGTTCGAACTGAAATAAAGCCAAATTAAAGACGTTACCACGACATAGATGAATAATAATGAGATGAAAGCCCACCTGCCGCTATCCGCCGCATGTAAGCGCCTAATTTGTGATTGTGACGCGTTCGATGCGTGGAAAGAAGTTCGAACTGAAATAAAGCCAAATTAAAGACGTTACCACGACATAGATGAATAATAATGAGATCAAAGCCCCCCTGCCGCTATCCGCCGCATGTAAGCGCCTAATTTGTGATTGCGACGCGTTCGATTGCGGTGGAAAGAAGTTCGAACTGAATAAAGCCAAATTAAAGACGTTACCACGACATAGATGAATAATAATGAGATGAAAGCCCACCTGCCGCTATCCGCCGCATGTAAGCGCCTAATTTGTGATTGTGAGCGTTCGATTGTGCTGGAAAGAAGTTCGAACTGAAATAAAGCCAAATTAAAGACGTTACCACGACATAGATGAATAATAATGAGATGAAAGTCCACCCGCGTATCCCCGCATGTAAGCGCCTAATTTGTGATTGTGATGCGTTCGATTGTGCTGGAATGAAGTTCGAACTGAAATAAAGCCAAATTGAAGACGTTACCACGACATAGATGAATAATAATGAGTTGAAAATCCACCCGCCGCTATCCGCCGCATGTAAGCGCCTAATTTGTGTTGAGCGTTCGATGTGCTGGAATGAAGTTCGAACTGAAATAAAGCCAAATTAAAGACGTTACCACGACATAGATGAATAATAATGAGATCAAAGCCCCCCTGCCGCTATCCACCGCATGTAAGCGCTTAATTTTTGATTGTGACGCGTTCGATTGTGCTTGAATGAAGTTCGAACTGAAAGGAAGCCAAAGTAAAGACGTTACCACGACATAGATGAATAATAATGAGTTGAAAATCCACCCGCCGCTATCCGCCGCATGTAAGCGCCTAATTTGTGATTGTGATGCGTTCGATTGTGTGGAAATGAAGTTCGAACGTGAAATAAAGCCAAATTAAAGACGTTACCACGACATAGATGAATAATAATGAGATGAAAGCCCACCTGCCGCTATCCGCCGCATGTAAGCGACTAATTTGTGATTGTGATGCGTTCGATTGCGGTGGAAAGAAGTTCGAAGTGAAATAAAGCCATATTAAAGATGTTACCACGACATAGATGAATAATAATGAGAGGAAAGCCCCCCTGCCGCTATCCGCCGCATGTAAGCGCCTAATTTGTGATTGTGACGTGATTGATTTTTCTGGAATGAAGTTCGAAGTGAAATAAAGCCAAATTAAAGACGTTACCACGACATAAATGAATAATAATGAGATGAAAGCCCACCTGACGCTATCCGCCGCATGTAAGCGCCTAATTTGTGATTGTGCTGGAATGAAGTTCGAACTGAAATAAAGCCAAATTAAAGACGTTACCACGACATAGATGAATAATAATGAGATGAAAATCCACCCGCCGCTATTCGCCGCATGTAAGCGCCTAATTTGTGATTGTGATTCGTTCGCTTGCGGTGGAAAAAAGTTCAAACTGAAAGAAAGCCAAATTAAAGACGTTACCACGACATAGATGAATAATAATGAGTTGAAAATCCACCCGCCGCTATCCGCTGCATGTAAGCGCCTAATTTGTGATTGTGATTCGTTCGCTTGCGGTGGAAAAAAGTTCGAACTGAAAGAAAGCCAAATTAAAGACGGTACCACAACATAGATGAATAATAATGAGTTGAAAATCCACCCGCCGCTATCCGCCGCATGTAAGCGCCTAATTTGTGATTGTGATGCGTTCGATTGTGCTGGAATGAAGTTCGAACTGAAATAAAGCCAAATTAAACACGTTACCACGACATAGATGAATAATAATGAGATGAAAGCACCCCTGCCGAAATCCGCCGCATGTGAGCGCCTAATTTGTGATTGCGACGCGTTCGATTGTGCTGGAATGAAGTTCGAACTGAAATAAAGCCAAATTAAAGACGTTACCACGACATAGATGAATAATAATGAGATGAAAGTCCACCTGCGGCTATCCGCCGCATGTAAGCGCCTAATTTGTGATTGTGATGCGATCGATTGTGTTGGAATGAAGTTCGACGTGAAATGAAGCCAAATTAAAGACGTTACCACGACATAGATGAATAATAATGAGAGGAAAGCACCCCTGCCGCTATGCGCCGCATGTGAGCGCCTGATTTGTGATTGTGATGCGTTCGATTGCGGTGGAAAGAAGTTCGAACTGAAATAAAGCCAAATTCAAGACGTTACCACGACATACATGATTAATGAGCGCCTAATTTGTGATTGTCATGCGTTCGATTGCGGTGGAAAGAAGTTCGAACTGAAATAAAGCCAAATTAAAGATGTTACCACGACATAGATGAATAAAAATGAGATGAAAGCCCACCTGCCGCTCTCCGCCGCATGTAAGCGCCTGATTTGTGATTGTGCTGGAAAGAAGTTCGAACTGAAATAAAGCCAAATTAAAGACGTTACCACGACATAGATGAATAATAATGAGAGGAAAGCCCACCTGCCGCTATCCGCCGCATGTAAGCGCCTAATTTATGATTGTGCTGGAATTAAGTTCGAACTGAAAGAAAGCCAAATTAAAGACGTTACCACGACATAGATGAATAATAATGAGTTGAAAATCCACCCGCCGCTATCCGCCGCATGTAAGCGCCTAATTTGTGATTGTGCTGGAATGAAGTTCGAACTGAAATAAAGCCAAATTAAAGACGTTACCACGACATAGATGAATAATAATGAGATGAAAGTCCACCTGCCGCTATCCGCCGCATGTAAGCGCCTAATTTGTGATTGTGATGCATTCGATTGCGGTGGAAAGACGTTCGAAGTGAAATAAAGCCAAATTAAAGACGTTACCATGACATAGATGAATAGTAAGCACCTTATTTGTGATTGTGATGCGTTCGATTGTGCTGGAAAGAAGTTCGAACTGAAATAAAGCCAAATTAAAGACGTTACCACGACATAGATGAATAATAATGAGACGAAAGCCCACCTGCCGCTATCCGCCGTATGTAAGCGCCTAATTTGTGATTGTGAATGTGCTGGAATGAAGTTCGAACTGAAAGAAAGCCAAATTAAAGACGTTACCACGACATAGATGAATAATAATGAGATGAAACTGCACCCGCCGCTATCCGCCGCATGTAAGCGCCTAATTTGTGATTGTGATGCGTTCGATTGTGCTGGAAAGAAGTTCGAACTGAAATAAAGCCAAATTAAAGACGTTACCACAACATAGATGAATAATAATGAGATGAAAGCCCACCTGCCGCTATCCGCCGCATGTAAGCGCCTAATTTGTGATTGTGATGCGTTCGATTGCGGTGGAAAGAAGTTCGAACTGAAATAAAGCCAAATTAAAGACGTGACCACGACATAGATGAATAATAATGAGTTGAATGACCCCCTTGATGCTATGCGCCGCATGTAAGCGCCTAATTTGTGATTGTGCTGGAATGACGTTCGAACTGAAATAAAGCCAAATTAAAGACGTTACCACGACATAGATAAATAGTTAGCGCCTAATTTGTGATTGTGATGCGTTCGATTGCGGTGGAAAGAAGTTCGAACTGAAATAAAGCCAAATTAAAAACGTTACCACGACATAGTAAAGACGTTGCCACGACATAGATGAATAGTGAGCGCCTAATTTGTGATTGTCATGCGTTCGATTGTGCTGGAATGAAGTTCGAACTGAAATAAAGCCAAAGTGAAGACGTTACCACGACATAGATGAATAATAATGAGATCAAAGCCCCTATGCCGCTATCCGCCGCATGTAAGCGCCTAATTTGTGATTGTGACGCGTTCCATTGCGGTGGAAAGAAGTTCGAACTGACATAAAGTCAAATTAAAGACGTTACCACGACATAGATGAATAATAATGAGATCAAAGCCCCCCTGCCGCTATCCGCCGCATGTAAGCGCCTAATTTGTGATTGTGCTGGAACGAAGTTCGAACTGAAATAAAGCCAAATTAAAGACGTTACCACGACATAGATGAATAATAATGAGATCAAAGCCCCCCTGCCGCTATCCGCCGCATGTAAGCGCCTAATTTGTGATTGTGACGCGTTCCATTGCGGTGGAAAGAAGTTCGAACTGACATAAAGTCAAATTAAAGACGTTACCACGACATAGATGAATAATAATGAGATCAAAGCCCCCCTGCCGCTATCCGCCGCATGTAAGCGCCTAATTTGTGATTGTGACGTGATCGATTGTGCTGGAATGAAGTTCGAACTGAAATGAAGCCAAAGTAAAGACGTTACCACGACATAGATGAATAGTGAGTGCCTAATTTGTGATTGTCATGCGTTCGATTGTGCTGGAATGAAGTTCGAACTGAAATAAAGCCAAATTAAAGACGTTACCACGACATAGATGAATAATAATGAGTTGAAAATCCACCCGCCGCTATCCGCCGCATGTAAGCGCCTAATTTGTGATTGTGCTGGAACGAAGTTCGAACTGAAATAAAGCCAAATTAAAGACGTTACCACGACATAGATGAATAATAATGAGATCAAAGCCCCCCTGCCGCTATCCGCCGCATGTAAGCGCCTAATTTTTGATTGTGACGCGTTCGATTGTGCTGGAATGAAGTTCGAACTGAAATGAAGCCAAAGTAAAGACGTTACCACGACATAAATGAATAATAATGAGTTGAAAATCAACCCGCCGCTATCCGCGCATGTAAGCGCCTAATTTGTGATTGTGCTGGAATGAAGTTCGAACTGAAATAAAGCCAAATTAAAGACGTTACCACGACAAAGATGAATAATAATGAGTTGAAAATCCACCCGCCGCTATCCGCCGCATGTAAGCGCCTAATTTGTGATTGTGATTCGTTCTCTTGCGGTGGAAAAAAGTTCGAACTGACATAAAGCCAAATTAAAGACGTGACCACGACATAGATGAATAATAATGAGATGAAAGCCCACCCGCCGCTATTCGCCGCATGTAAGCGCCTAATTTGTGAATGTGATTCGTTCGGTTGCGGTGGAAAGAAGTTCGAACTGAAATAAAGCCAAATTAAAGACGTTCCCACGACATAGATGAATAATAATGAGATGAAAGCCCCCTGCCGCTATCCGCCGCATGTAAGCGCCTAATTTGTGATTGTGACGTGATCGATTGTGCTGGAAAGACGTTCGAACTGAATTAAAGCCAAATTAAAGACGTTACCACAACAAAGATGAATAATAATGAGTTGAAAATCCACCCGCCACTTTCCGCCGCATGAATAGATGAATAATAATGAGATGAAAGCCCCCTGCCGCTATCCGCCGCATGTAAGCGCCTAATTTGTGATTGTGACGTGATAGATTGTGCTGGAATGAAGTTCGAACTGAAATAAAGCCAAATTAAAGACGTTACCACGACATAGATGAATAATAATGAGTTGAAAGTCCACCCGCCACTTTCCGCCGCATGTAAGCACCTAATTTGTGATTGTGACGAGTTCGATTGCGGTGGAAAGAAGTTCGAACTGAAATAAAGCCAAATTAAAGACGTTACCACGACATAGATGATTAATGAGCGCCTAATTTGTGATTGTCATGCGTTCGATTGTGCTGGAATAAAGTTGAACTGAAATAAAGCCAAATTAAAGACGTTACCACGACATAGATGAATAATAATGAGATCAAAGCACCCCTGCCGCTATCCGCCGCATGTAAGCGCCTAATTTTTGATTGTGACGCGTTCGATTGTGCTGGAATGAAGTTCGAACTGAAATGAAACCAAAGTAAAGACGTTGCCACGACATAGATGAATAATAATGAGTTGAAAGTCCACCCGCCGCTATCCGCCGCATGTAAGCGCCTAATTTGTGATTGTGCTGGAATGAAGTTCGAACTGAAATAAAGCCAAATTAAAGACGTTACCACGACATAGATGAATAATAATGAGTTGAAAGTCCACCCGCCACTTTCCGCCGCATTTAAGCACCTAATTTGTGATTGTGACGCGTTCGATTGCGGTGGAAAGAAGTTCGAACTGAAATAAAGCCAAATTAAAGACGTTACCACGACATAGATGAATAATAATAAGATCAATGCCCCCCTTGATGCTATCCGCCGCATTTAAGCGCCAAATTTGTCAGTTTGATGCGTTCGATTGCGGTGGAAAGAAGTTCGAACTGAAATAAAGCCAAATTAAAGACGTTACCACGACATAGATGAATAATAATGAGATCAAAGCCCCCCTGCCGCTATCCGCCGCATGTAAGCGCCTAATTTTTGATTGTGACGCGTTCGATTGTGCTGGAATGAAGTTCGAACTGAAATGAAACCAAAGTAAAGACGTTGCCACGACATAGATGAATAATAATGAGTTGAAAATCCACCCGCCGCTATCCGCCGCATCTAAGCGACTAATTTGTGATTGTGACGTGATCCATTGTGCTGGAATGAAGTTCGAACTGAAATGAAGCCAAATTAAAGACGTTACCACGACATAGATGAATAAGAATGAGATGAAAGCCCACCTGCCGCTCTCCGCCGCATGTAAGCGCCTAATTTTTGATTGTGATGCGTTCGATTGCGGTGGAAAGAAGTTCGAATTGAAATAAAGCCAAATTAAAGACGTTACCACGACATAGATGAATAATAATAAGATGAATGCCCCCCTTGATGCTATCCGCCGCATTTAAGCGCCAAATTTGTCAGTTTGATGCTTTCGATTGCGGTGGAAAGAAGTTCGAATTGAAATAAAGCCAAATTAAAGACGTTACCACGACATAGATGAATAAAAATGAGATGAAAGCCCACCTGCCGCTCTCCGCCGCATGTAAGCGCCTAATTTGTGATTGTGCTGGAAAGAAGTTTGAACTGAAATAAAGCCAAATTAAAGACGTTACCACGACACAGATGAATAATAATGAGAGGAAAGCCCACCTGCCGCTATCCGCCGCATGTAAGCGCCTAATTTATGATTGTGCTGCAATGAAGTTCGAACTGAAATAAAGCCAAATTAAAGACGTTACCACGACATAGATGAATAATAATGAGTTGAAAATCCACCCGCCGCTATCCGCCGCATCTAAGTGCCTAATTTGTGATTGTGCTGGAATGAAGTTCGAACTGAAATAAAGCCAAATTAAAGACGTTACCACGACATAGATGAATAATAATGAGTTGAAAGTCCACCCGCCACTTTCCGCCGCATGTAAGCACCTAATTTGTGATTGTGACGAGTTCGATTGCGGTGGAAAGAAGTTCGAACTGAAATAAAGCCAAATTAAAGACGTTACCACGACATAGATGATTAATGAGCGCCTAATTTGTGATTGTCATGCGTTCGATTGTGCTGGAATGAAGTTGAACTGAAATAAAGCCAAATTAAAGACGTTACCACGACATAGATGAAAAATAATGAGATCAAAGCCCCCCTGCCGCTATCCGCCGCATGTAAGCGCCTAATTTTTGATTGTGACGCGTTCGATTGTGCTGGAATGAAGTTCGAACTGAAATGAAACCAAAGTAAAGACGTTACCACGACATAGATGAATAATAATGAGTTGAAAATCCACCCGCCGCTATCCGCCGCATGTAAGCGCCTAATTTGTGATTGTGACGTGATCGATTGTGCTGGAATGAAGTTCGACGTGAAATGAAGCCAAATTAAAGACGTTACCACGACATAGATGAATAATAATGAGAGGAAAGCCCACCTGCCGCTCTCCGCCGCATGTAAGCGCCTAATTTGTGATTGTGCTGGAAAGAAGTTCGAACTGAAATAAAGCCAAATTAAAGACGTTACCACGACATAGATGAATAATAATGAGAGGAAAGCCCACCCTGCCGCTATCCGCCGCATGTAAGCGCCTAATTTGTGATTGTGCTGCGAATGAAGTTCGAACTGAAATAAAGCCAAATTAAAGACGTTACCACGACATAGATGAATAATAATGAGTTGAAAATCCACCCGCCGCTATCCGCCGCATGTAAGCGCCTAATTTGTGATTGTGCTGGAATGAAGTTCGAACTGAAATAAAGCCAAATTAAAGACGTTACCACGACATAGATGAATAATAATGAGTTGAAAATCCCACCCGCCGCTATCCGCCGCATGTAAGCGCCTAATTTGTGATTGTGATTCGTTCGCTTGCGGTGGAAAAAAGTTCGAACTGACATAAAGCCAAATTAAAGACGTGACCACGACATAGATGAATAATAATGAGATGAAAGCCCACCCGCCGCTATCCGCCGCATGTAAGCGCCTAATTTGTGATTGTGATTCGTTCGCTTGCGGTGGAAAGAAGTTCGAACTGAAATAAAGCCAAATTAAAGACGTTACCACGACATAGATGAATAATAATGAGATGAAAGCCCACCCGCCGCTATCCGCCGCATGTAAGCGCCTAATATGTGATTGGGACGTGATCGATTGTGCTGGAAAGACGTTCGAACTGAAATAAAGCCAAATTAAAGACGTTACCACAAAATAGATGAATAATAATGAGATGAAAGCCCACCCGCCGCTATCCGCCGCATGTAAGCGCCTAATTTGTGATTGTGAGTGATCGATTGCTGGAATGAAGTTCGAACTGAAATGAAAGCCAAATTCAAGACGTTACCACGACATAGATGAACAATAATGAGATCGAACGCCCCCTGCCGCTATCCGCCGCATGTAAGCGCCTAATTTTGATTGTGATGGTCGATTGCGGTGGAAAGAAGTTCGATCTGAAATAAAGCCAAATTAAAGACGTTACCACGACATAGATGAATAATAATGAGTTGAAAGTCCACCCGCCACTTTCCGCCGCATGTAAGCGCCTAATTTGTGATTGTGACGCGTTCGATTGCGGTGGAAAGAAGTTCGAACTGAAATAAAGCCAAATTAAAGACGTTACCACGACAAAGATGATTAATGAGCGCCTAATTTGTGAATGTCATGCGTTCGATTGTGCTGGAATGAAGTTGAACTGAAATAAAGCCAAATTAAAGACGTTACCACGACATAGATGAATAATAATAAGATCAATGCCCCCCTTGATGCTATCCGCCGCATTTAAGCGCAAATTTGTCAGTTTGATGCATTCGATTGCGGTGGAAAGAAGTTCGAACTGAAATAAAGCCAAATTAAAGACGTTACCACGACATAGATGAATAATAATGAGATCAAAGCCCCCCTGCCGCTATCCGCCGCATGTAAGCGCCTAATTTTTGATTGTGACGCGTTCGATTGTGCTGGAATGAAGTTCGAACTGAAATGAAACCAAAGTAAAGACGTTGCCACGACATAGATGAATAATAATGAGTTGAAAATCCACCCGCCGCTATCCGCCGCATGTAAGCGCCTAATTTGTGATTGTGACGTGATCGATTGTGCTGGAATGAAGTTCGACGTGAAAAGAAGCCAAATTAAAGACGTTACCACGACATAGATGAATAATAATGAGAGGAAAGCACCCCTGCCGCTATCCGCCGCATGTGAGCGCCTAATTTGTGATTGTGATGCGTTCGATTGCGGTGGAAAGAAGTTCGAACTGAAATAAAGCCAAATTCAAGACGTTACCACGACAAAGATGATTAATGAGCGCCTAATTTGTGATTGTCATGCGTTCGATTGTGCTGGAATGAAGTTGAACTGAAATAAAGCCAAATTAAAGACGTTACCACGACATAGATGAATAATAATGAGATGAAAGCACCCCTGCCGCTATCCGCCGCATGTGAGCGCCTAATTTGTGATTGTGATGCGTTCGATTGCGGTGGAAAGAAGTTCGAACTGAAATAAAGCCAAATTAAAGACGTTACCACGACATAGATGAATAATAATGAGTTGAAAATCCACCCGCCGCTATCCGCCGCATGTAAGCGCCTAATTTGTGATTGTGCTGGAATGAAGTTCGAACTGAAATAAAGCCAAATTAAAGACGTTACCACGACATAGATGAATAATAATGAGTTGAAAATCCACCCGCCGCTATCCGCCGCATGTAAGCGCCTAATTTGTGATTGTGATTCGTTCGCTTGCGGTGGAAAGAAGTTCGAACTGAAATAAAGCCAAATTAAAGACGTGACCACGACATAGATGAATAATAATGAGATGAAAGCCCACCCGCCGCTATTCGCCGCATGTAAGCGCCTAATTTGTGATTGTGATTCGTTCGCTTGCGGTGGAAAGAAGTTCGAACTGAAATAAAGCCAAATTAAAGACGTTCCCACGACATAGATGAATAATAATGAGATGAAAGCCCCCCTGCCGCTATCCGCCGCATGTAAGCGCCTAATTTGTGATTGTGATGTGATCGATTGTGCTGGAAAGACGTTCGAACTGAAATAAAGCCAAATTAAAGACGTTACCACAACATAGATGAATAATAATGAGTTGAAAGTCCACCCGCCGCTATCCACCGCATGTAAGCGCCTAATTTGTGATTGTGACGTGATCGATTGTGCTGGAATGAAGTTCGAAGTGAAATGAAGCCAAATTAAAGACGTTACCACGAAATAGATGAATAATAATGAGATGAAAGCCCACCTGCCGCTATCCGCCGCATGTAAGCGCCTAATTTGTGATTGTGCTGGAATGAAGTTCGAACTGAAATAAAGCCAAATTAAAGAGGTTACCACGACATAGATGAATAATAATGAGATGAAAGCCCACCTGCCGCTATCCGCCGCATGTAAGCGCCTAATTTGTGATTGTGCTGGAATGAAGTTCGAACTGAAATAAAGCCAAATTAAAGACGTTACCACGACAGAGATGAGCAATAATGAGATCAAAGCACCCCTGCAGCTATCCGCCGCATGTAAGCGCCTAATTTTTGATTGTGATGCGTTCGATTGCGGTGGAAAGAAGTTCGATCTGAAATAAAGCCAAATTAAAGACGTTACCACGACATAGATGAATAATAATGAGTGAAAGTCCCACCCGCCACTTTCCGCCGCATGTAAGCGCCTAATTTGTGATTGTGACGCGTTCGATTGCGGTGGAAAGAAGTTCGAACTGAAATAAAGCCAAATTAAAGACGTTACCACGACATAGATGATTAATGAGCGCCTAATTTGTGAATGTCATGCGTTCGATTGTGCTGTAATGAAGTTGAACTGAAATAAAGCCAAATTAAAGACGTTACCACGACATAGATGAATAATAATAAGATCAATGCCGCCCTTGATGCTATCCGCCGCATGTGAGCGCCTAATTTGTGATTGTGATGCATTCGATTGCGGTGGAAAGAAGTTCGAACTGAAATAAAGCCAAATTCAAGACGTTACCACGACATAGATGATTAAAGAGCGCCTAATTTGTTATTGTCATGCGTTCGATTGTGCTGGAATGAAGTTGAACTGAAATAAAGCCAAATTAAAGACGTTACCACGACATAGATGAATAATAATGAGATCAAAGCACCCCTGCCGCTATCCGCCGCATGTGAGCACCTAATTTGAGATTGTGATGCGTTCGATTGCAGTGGAAAGAAGTTCGAACTGAAATAAAGCCAAATTAAAGACGTTACCACGACATAGATGAATAATAATGAGTTGAAAATCCACCCGCCGCTGTCCGCCGCATGTAAGCGCCTAATTTGTGATTGTGATTCGTTCGCTTGCGGTGGAAAAAAGTTCGAACTGACATAAAGCCAAATTAAAGACGTTACCACGACATAGATGAATAATAATGAGATGAAAGCCCACCCGCCGCTATTCGCCGCATGTAAGCGCCTAATTTGTGATTGTGATTCGTTCGCTTGCGGTGGAAAGAAGTTCGAACTGAAATAAAGCCAAATTAAAGACGTTCCCACGACATAGATGAATAATAATGAGATGAAAGCCCACCTGCCGCTATCCGCCGCATGTAAGCGCCTAATTTGTGATTGTGACGTGATCGATTGTGCTGGAAAGACGTTCGAACTGAAATAAAGCCAAATTAAAGACGTTACCACAACATAGATGAATAATAACGAGTTGAAAATCCACCCGCCGCTATCCACCGCATGTAAGCGCCTAATTTGTGATTGTGACGTGATCGATTGTGCTGGAATGAAGTTCGAAGTGAAATGAAGCCAAATTAAAGACGTTACCACGAAATAGATGAATAATAATGAGATGAAAGCCCACCTGCCGCTATCCGCCGCATGTAAGCGCCTAATTTGTGATTGTGCTGGAATGAAGTTCGAACTGAAATAAAGCCAAATTAAAGACGTTACCACGACATAGATGAATAATAATGAGATGAAAGCCCACCTGCCGCTATCCGCCGCATGTAAGCGCCTAATTTGTGATTGTGCTGGAATGAAGTTCGAACTGAAATAAAGCCAAATTAAAGACGTTACCACGACATAGATGAAAAATAATGAGATCAAAGCCCCCCTGCCGCTATCCGCCGCATGTAAGCGCCTAATTTTTGATTGTGATGCGTTCGATTGTGCTGGAATGAAGTTCGATCTGAAATAAAGCCAAATTAAAGACGTTACCACGACATAGATGAATAATAATGAGTTGAAAGTCCACCCGCCACTATCCGCCGCATGTAAGCGCCTAATTTGTGATTGTGACGCGTTCGATTGCGGTGGAAAGAAGTTCGAACTGAAATAAAGCCAAATTAAAGACGTTACCACGACATAGATGATTAATGAGCGCCTAATTTGTGAATGTCATGCGTTCGATTGTGCTGGAATGAAGTTGAACTGAAATAAAGCCAAATTAAAGACGTTACCACGACATAGATGAATAATAATGAGATGAAAGCCCCACCTGCCGCTATCCGCCGCATGTACGCGCCAAATTTGTCAGTTTGATGCATCGATTGCGTGGAAAGAAGTTCGAACTGAAATAAAGCCAAATTAAAGACGTTACCACGACATAGATGAATAATAATGAGATGAAAGCCCCCCTGCCGCTATCCGCCGCATGTAAGCGCCTAATTTTTGATTGTGACGCGGTCGATTGTGCTGGAATGAAGATCGAACTGAAATGAAACCAAAGTAAAGACGTTACCACGACATAGATGAATAATAATGAGTGAAAGCCCCCTGCCGCTCTCCGCCGCATGTAAGCGCCTAATTTGTGATTGTGACGTGATCGATTGTGCTGGAAATGAAGTTCGAACGTGAAAAAAGCCAAATTCAAGACGTTACCACGACAAAGATGATTAATGAGTGCCTAATTTGTGATTGTCATGGGTTCGATTGTGCTGGAATGAAGTTGAACTGAAATAAAGCCAAATTAAAGACGTTACCACGACATAGATGAATAATAATGAGATGAAAGCACCCCTGCCGCTATCCGCCGCATGTGAGCGCCTAATTTGTGATTGTGATGCGTTCGATTGCGTGGAAAGAAGTTCGAACTGAAATAAAGCCAAATTAAAGACGTTACCACGACATAGATGAATAATAATGAGTTGAAAAGTCCACCCGCCGCTATCCGCCGCATGTAAGCGCCTAATTTGTGATTGTGCTGGAATGAAGTTCGAACTGAAATGAAAGCCAAATTAAAGACGTTACCACGACATAGATGAATAATAATGAGATCAATCCCCCGCCGCTATCCGCCGCATGTAAGCGCCTATTTTGATTGTGCGTTCGATTGTGCTGGAATGAAGTTCGAACTGAAATAAAGCCAAATTAAAGACGTTACCACGACATAGATGAATAATAATGAGATGAAAGCACCCCTGCCGCTATCCGCCGCATGTAAGCGCCTAATTTGTGATTGTGATTCGTTCGCTTGCGGTGGAAAAAAGTTCGAACTGACATAAAGCCAAATTAAAGACGTGACCACGACATAGATGAATAATAATGAGATGAAAGCCCACCCGCCGCTATTCGCCGCATGTAAGCGCCTAATTTGTGATTGTGATTCGTTCGCTTGCGGTGGAAAGAAGTTCGAACTGAAATAAAGCCAAATTAAAGACGTTCCCACGACATAGATGAATAATAATGAGATGAAAGCCCACCCGCCGCTATCCGCCGCATGTAAGCGCCTAATTTGTGATTGTGATGCGTTCGATTGCGGTGGAAAGAAGTTCGAACTGAAATAAAGCCAAAGTAAAGACGTTGCCCACGACATAGATGAATAATAATGAGATGAAAGCCCCCCGCCGCAATCCGCCGCATGTAAGCGCCTAATTTGTGATTGTGACGTGATCGATTGTGCTGGAAAAGAAGTTCGAACTGAAATAAAGCCAAATTAAAGACGTTACCACAACATAGATGAATAATAATGAGTTGAAAATCCACCTGCCGCTATCCGCCGCATGTAAGCGCCTAATTTGTGATTGTGACGTGATCGATTGTGCTGGAAAAGAAGTTCGAACTGAAATAAAGCCAAATTAAAGACGTTACCACAACATAGATGAATAATAATGAGTTGAAAATCCACCTGCCGCTATTCGCCGCATGTAAGCGCCTAATTTGTGATTGTGATTCGTTCGCTTGCGGTGGAAAGAAGTTCGAACTGAAATAAAGCCAAATTAAAGACGTTACCACGACATAGATGAATATAAATGAGATGAAAGCCCACCTGCCGCTCTCCGCCGCATGTAAGCGCCTAATTTGTGATTGTGCTGGAAAGAAGTTCGAACTGAAATAAATCCAAATTAAAGACGTTACCACGACATAGATGAATAATAATGAGAGGAAAGCCCACCTGCCGCTATCCGCCGCATGTAAGCGCCTAATTTATGATTGTGCTGGAATGAAGTTCGAACTGAAATAAAGCCAAATTAAAGACGTTACCACGACATAGATGAATAATAATGAGTTGAAAATCCACCCGCCGCTATCCGCCGCATGTAAGCGCCTAATTTATGATTGTGCTGGAATGAAGTTCGAACTGAAATAAAGCCAAATTAAAGACGTTACCACGACATAGATGAATAATAATGAGTTGAAAGTCCACCTGCCGCTATCCGCCGCATGTAAGCGCCTAATTTGTGATTGTGCTGGAATGACGTTCGAACTGAAATAAAGCCAAATTAAAGATGTTACCACGACATAAATGAATAATAATGAGTTGAAAGTCCACCCGCCGCTATCCGCCGCATGTAAGCGCCTAATTTGTGATGTGATGCGTTTGATTGCTGGAATGAAGTTCGAACTGAAATAAAGCCAAATTAAAGACGTTACCACGACATAGATGAATAATAATGAGATGAAAGCCCCCCTGCCGCTATCCGCCGCATGTAAGCGACTAATTTTTGATTGTGCTGGAAAGAAGTTCGAACTGAAATGAAGCCAAATTAAAGACGTTACCACGAAATAGATGAATAATAATGAGACGAAAGCCCACCTTCCACTATCCGCCGCATGTAAGCGCCTAATTTGTGATTGTGCTGGAATGACGTTCGAACTGAAATAAAGCCAAATTAAAGACGTTACCACGACATAAATGAATAATAATGAGTTGAAAGTCCACCCGCCGCTATCCGCCGCGTGTAAGCGCCTAATTTGTGATTGTGATGCGTTTGATTGTGCTGGAATGAAGTTTGAACTGAAATAAAGCCAAATTAAAGACGTTACCACGACATAAATGAATAATAATGAGATGAAATGCCACCTGCTGCTATCCGCCGCATGTAAGCACCTAATTTGTGATTGCGACGCGTTTGATTGTGCTGGAATGAAGTTCGACGTGAAATGAAGCCAAATTAAAGACGTTACCACGACATAGATGAATAATAATGAGAGGAAAGCACCCCTGCCGCTTTCCGCCGCATGTGAGCGCCTAATTTGTGATTGTGATGCGTTCGATTGTGCTGGAAAGAAGTTCGAAGTGAAATAAAGCCAAATTAAAGACGTTACCACGACATAGATGAATAATAATGAGAGGAAAGCACCCCTGCCGCTATCCGCCGCATGTGAGCGCCTAATTTGTGATTGTGATGCGTTCGATTGCGGTGGAAAGAAGTTCGAACTGAAATAAAGCCAAATTAAAGACGTTACCACGACATAGATGATTAATGAGCGCCTAATTTGTTATTGTCATGCGTTCGATTGTGCTGGAATGAAGTTGAACTGAAATAAAGCCAAATTAAAGACGTTACCACGACATAGATGAATAATAATGAGATGAAAGCACCTGCCGCTATCCGCCGCATGTGAGCGCCTAATTTCTGATTGTGATGCGTTCGATTGCGTGGAAAGAAGTTCGAACTGAAATAAAGCCAAAATTAAAGACGTTACCACGACATAGATGAATAATAATGAGATGAAAGCCACCCTGCCGCTCTCCGCCGCATGTAAGCGCCTAATTTGATGACGTTCGATTGTGCTGGAAAGAAGTTCGAACTGAAATAAGCCAAATTAAAGACGTTACCACAACATAGATGAATAATAATGAGAAGAAAGCCCACCTGCCGCTATCCGCCGCATGTAAGCACGTAATTTGTGATTGTGATGCGATCGATTGTGCTGGAATGAAGTTCGAACTGAAATGAAGCCAAATTAAAGACGTTACCACGAAATAGACTGAATAATAATGAGATGAAAATCCCACCTGCCGCTATCCGCCGCATTTAAGCGCCTAATTTGTGATTGTGACGCGTTCGATTGCGGTGGAAAGAAGTTTGAACTGAAATGAAGCCAAATTGAAGACGTTACCACGACATAGATGAATAATAATGAGTTGAAAATCCACCCGCCGCTATCCGCCGCATGTAAGCGCCTAATTTGTGACTGTGACGTGACCGATTATGCTGGAATGAAGTTCGAAGTAAAATGAAAGCCAAATTAAAGACGTTACCCACGACATAGATGAATAATAATGAGATGAAAGCCCCCCTGCCGCTATCCGCCGCATGTAAGCGCCTAATCTGTGATTGTGACGTGATCGATTGCGCTGTAAAGACGTTCGAACTGAAATAAAGCCAAATTAAAGACGTTACCACGACATAGATGAATAATAATGAGTTCAAAGTCCACCCGCCGCTATCCGCCGCATGTAAGCGCCTAATTTGTGATTGCGACGCGTTCGATTGTGCTGGAAAGAAGTTCGAAGTGAAATAAAGCCAAATTAAAGACGTTACCACGACATAGATGAATAATAATGAGTTGAAAATCCACCCGCCGCTATCCGCCGCATGTAAGCACCTAATTTGTGATTGTGACGTGACCGATTGTGCTGGAATGAAGTTCGAAGTAAAATGAAGCCAAATTAAAGACGTTACCACGAAATAGATGAATAATAATGAGACGAAAGCCCACCTGCCGCTATCCGCCGCATGTAAGCGCCTAATTTGTGATTGTGCTGGAATGAAGTTCGAACTGAAATAAAGCCAAATTAAAGACGTTACCACGACATAAATGAATAATAATGAGTTGAAAGTCCACCCGCCGCTATCCGCCGCATGTAAGCGCCTAATTTGTGATTGTGATGCGTTTGATTGTGCTGGAATGAAGTTTGAACTGAAATAAAGCCAAATTAAAGACGTTACCACGACATAGATGAATAATAATGAGTTGAAAATCCACCCGCCGCTATCCGCCGCGTGTAAGCGCCTAATTTGTGATTGTGATTCGTTCGCTTGCGGTGGAAAAAAGTTCGAACGGACATAAAGCCAAATTAAAGACGTGACCACGAAATAGATGAATAATAATGAGATGAAAGCCCCCTGCCGCTATCCGCCGCATGTAAGCGACTAATTTTTGATTGTGCTGGAAAGAAGTTCGAACTGAAATGAAGCCAAATTAAAGACGTTACCACGAAATAGATGAATAATAATGAGACGAAAGCCCACCTTCCACTATCCGCCGCATGTAAGCGCCTAATTTGTGATTGTGCTGGAATGACGTTCGAACTGAAATAAAGCCAAATTAAAGACGTTACCACGACATAAATGAATAATAATGAGTTGAAAGTCCACCCGCCGCTATCCGCCGCGTGTAAGCGCCTAATTTGTGATTGTGATGCTTTGATTGTGCTGGAATGAAGTTCGAACTGAAATAAAGCCAAATTAAAGACGTTACCACGACATAGATGAATAATAATGAGATGAAAGCCCACCTGCTGCTATCCGCCGCATGTAAGCACCTAATTTGTGATTGCGACGCGTTCGATTGTGCTGGAATGAAGTTCGACGTGAAATGAAGCCAAATTAAAGACGTTACCACGACATAGATGAATAATAATGAGAGGAAAGCACCCCTGCCGCTTTCCGCCGCATGTGAGCGCCTAATTTGTGATTGTGATGCGTTCGATTGCGGTGGAAAGAAGTTCGAAGTGAAATAAAGCCAAATTAAAGACGTTACCACGACATAGATGAATAATAATGAGATGAAATCACCCCTGCCGCTATCCGCCGCATGTAAGCGCCTAATTTGTGATTGTGATGCGTTCGATTGCGGTGGAAAGAAGTTCGAACTGAAATAAAGCCAAATTAAAGACGTTACCACGACATAGATGATTAATGAGCGCCTAATTTGTTATTGTCATGCGTTCGATTGTGCTGGAATGAAGTTGAACTGAAATAAAGCCAAATTAAAGACGTTACCACGACATAGATGAATAATAATGAGATGAAAGCACCTGCCGCTATCCGCCGCATGTGAGCGCCTAATTTCTGATTGTGATGCGTTCGATTGCGGTGGAAAGAAGTTCGAACTGAAATAAAGCCAAGTTAAAGACGTTACCACGACATAGATGAATAAAAATGAGATGAAAGCCCACCTGCCGCTCTCCGCCGCATGTAAGCGCCTAATTTGTGATTGTGCTGGAAAGAAGTTCGAACTGAAATAAAGCCAAATTAAAGACGTTACCACAACATAGATGAATAAAAATGAGATGAAAGCCCACCTGCCGCTCTCCGCCGCATGTAAGCACGTAATTTGTGATTGTGATGCGATCGATTGTGCTGGAATGAAGTTCGAACTGAAAGAAAGCCAAATTAAAGACGTTACCACGACATAGATGAATAATAATGAGATGAAAGTCCACCCGCCGCTATCCGCCGCATGTAAGCGCCTAATTTGTGATTGTGCTGGAATGAAGTTCGAACTGAAAGAAAGCCAAATTAAAGACGTTACCACCACATACATGAATAATAATGAGATGAAAGCACGCCTGCCACTGTCCGCCGCATGTAAGCGCCTAATTTGTGATTGCGACGCGTTCGATTGTGCTGGAAAGAAGTTCGAACTGAAATGAAGCCAAATTAAAGACGTTACCACGAAATACTTGAATAATAATGAGATGAAAGCCCACCTGCCGCTATCCGCCGCATTTAAGCGCCTAATTTGTGATTGTGACGCGTTCGATTGCGGTGGAAAGAAGTTTGAACTGAAAGAAAGCCAAATTAAAGACGTGACCACGAAATAGATGAATAATAATGAGATGAAAGCCCACCTGCCGCTATCCGCCGCATGTGAGCACCTAATTTGTGATTGTGACGTGATCGATTGTGCTGGAAAAGAAGTTCGAACTGAAATAAAGCCAAATTAAAGACGTTACCACAACATAGATGAATAATAATGAGTTGAAAATCCACCTGCCGCTATCCGCCGCATTTAAGCGCCTAATTTGTCAGTTTGATGCGTTCGATTGCGGTGGAAAGAAGTTCGAACTGAAATAAAGCCAAATTAAAGACGTTACCACGACATAGATGAATAAAAATGAGATGAAAGCCCACCTGCCGCTCTCCGCCGCATGTAAGCGCCTAATTTGTGATTGTGCTGGAAGAAGTTCGAACTGAAATAAGCCAAATTAAAGACGTTACCACGACATAGATGAATAATAATGAGATGAAAGCCCACCTGCCGCTATCCGCCGCATGTAAGCGCCTAATTTGTGATTGTGCTGGAAAGAAGTTCGAACTGAAATAAATCCAAATTAAAGACGTTTCCACGACATAGATGAATAATAATGAGATGAAAGCCCACCTGCCGCTATCCGCCGCATGTAAGCGCCTAATTTGTGACTGTGACGTGACCGATTATGCTGGAATGAAGTTCGAAGTAAAATGAAGCCAAATTAAAGACGTTACCACGACATAGATGAATAAAAATGAGATGAAAGCCCACCCGCCGCTATCCGCCGCATGTAAGCGCCTAATTTGTGATTGTGGCGCGTTTGATTGTGCTGGAATGAAGTTTGAACTGAAATAAAGCCAAATTAAAGACGTTACCACGACATAGATGAATAATAATGAGATGAAAGCCCCCCTGCCGCTATCCGCCGCATGTAAGCGCCTAATCTGTGATTGTGACGTGATCGATTGCGCTGTAAAGACGTTCGAACTGAAATAAAGCCAAATTAAAGACGTTACCACGACATAGATGAATAATAATGAGTTCAAAATCCACCCGCCGCTATCCGCCGCATGTAAGCGCCTAATTTGTGATTGTGATTCGTTCGCTTGCGGTGGAAAAAAGTTCGAACGGACATAAAGCCAAATTAAAGACGTTACCACGACATAGATGAATAATAATGAGATGAAAGCCCACCTGCCGCTATCCGCCGCATGTAAGCGCCTAATTTGTGATTGTGACGCGTTCGATTGTGCTGGAATGAAGTTCGAACTGAAATGAAGCAAAAGTAAAGACGTTACCACGACATAGATGAATAATAATGAGATCAAAGCCCCCCTGCCGCTATCCGCCGCATGTAAGCGCCTAATTTGTGATTGTGACGCGTTCGATTGTGCTGGAATGAAGTTCGAACTGAAATAAAGCCAAATTAAAGACGTTACCACGAAATAGATGAATAATAATGAGACGAAAGCCCACCTTCCGCTATCCGCCGCATGTAAGCGCCTAATTTGTGATTGTGCTGGAATGACATTCGAACTGAAATAAAGCCAAATTAAAGACGTTACCACGACATAAATGAATAATAATGAGTTGAAAGTCCACCCGCCGCTATCCGCCGCGTGTAAGCGCCTAATTTGTGATTGTGATGCGTTTGATTGTGCTGGAATGAAGTTTGAACTGAAATAAAGCCAAATTAAAGACGTTACCACGACATAAATGAATAATAATGAGATGAAAGCCCACCTGCTGCTATCCGCCGCATGGAAGCACCTAATTTGTGATTGCGACGCGTTCGATTGTGCTGGAATGAAGTTCGACGTGAAATGAAGCCAAATTAAAGACGTTCCCACGACATAGATGATTAATGAGCGCCTAATTTGTGATTGTCATGCGTTCGATTGTGCTGGAATGAAGTTGAACTGAATTAAAGCCAAATTAAAGACGTTACCACGACATAGATGAATAATAATGAGATGAAAGCACCCCTGCCGCTCTCCGCCGCATGTAAGCACCTAATTTGTGATTGTGCTGGAATGAAGTTCGAACTGAAATAAAGCCAAATTAAAGACGTTACCACGACATAGATGAATAATAATGAGAGGAAAGCCCACCTGCCGCTATCCGCCGTATGTAAGCACGTAATTTGTGATTGTGATGCGATCGATTGTGCTGGAATGAAGTTCGAACTGAAAGAAAGCCAAATTAAAGACGTTACCACGAAATAGATGAATAATAATGAGATGAAAGCCCACCTGCCGCTATCCGCCGCATGTAAGCGCCTAATTTGTGATTGTGCTGGAATGAAGTTTGAACTGAAATAAAGCCAAATTAAAGACGTTACCACGACATAGATGAATAATAATGAGTTGAAAATCCACCCGCCGCTATCCGCCGCATGTAAGCGCCTAATTTGTGACTGTGACGTGACCGATTATGCTGGAATGAAGTTCGAAGTAAAATGAA
>NW_023495163.1:0-3110 GCF_904425465.1 Colossoma macropomum | reverse complement strand
CTGTAAAATTAGCAGTAGTGGAGCAGTGGAGACGTGTTCTCTGGAGTGACGACTCACGCTTCTCTGTCTGGCAATCTGATGGACGAGTCTGGGTTTGGTGGTTGCCAGGAGAACAGTACTTGTCTGACTGCATTGTGCCAAGTGTAAAGTTTGGTGGAGGGGGGATTATGGTGTGGGGTTGTTCTTCAGGAGTTGGGCTCGGCCCCTTAGTTCCAGTGAAAGGAACTCTTAATGCTTCAGCAGACCAAGAGATTTTGGACAATTTCATGCCCCCAACTTTGTGGGAACAGTTTGGGGACGGCCTCTTCCTGTTCCTACATGACTGCGCACCAGTGCACAAAGCAAGGTCCATAAAGACATGGATGAGCAAGTTTGGTGTGGAAGAACTTGACTGGCCTGCAGTCCTGACCTCAACCCGATAGAAGACCTTTGGGATGTACACACACACACACACACACATCTTCTAAGCCGCTTCTCTTTCTGGGTTGCAGGAGATTTTTGAGTCTTGTTGAGTCTTTGTTACTGAAGCTCCTGCCATCTGTGTCCCAGAAATGAACCCTACTTTCAAAGGCACTTAGATCTTTTTTCTCTTGCCATCTTGATCGAAGTTCAAGGTCAGCTCAGTCTGTTCAGCATATTTATTCTTGCCACAGAGCATCGGCGTAGAAACAATTGTATGTGGAGGGGATGTACATTTTGCCCCCCCTCCCACCCCACTCCAACCGTGGCCTACCATAGCTCAGATGTCACTGTGTGAAAATATCTTCACAAGTCTTCTGATCGATAAGATAAACTAAACTTTGGTTTACCCAAAGAGCTGAACTCGGGATAGAAGTGTTGTATCTCAACCTTGATTTAGTATATTCCTGCCTGAGGTGTGAAAACATCTTCACAAGTCTTCTGATCAACAAGATAAACTAAACTTTGTGTTTAGCTTCAGCCTCGACTGAAGCACTAAGAAGTACATTAAGAAGACAAAACATTTAGCTGCTCACATATTATAAGAGAATAAAACAGGCACAAATGAAGCTGTGTTTACTTTAATATGTGAGCTGGTCTGTGGAAACATTGGAAACTCATACAGTTTATTTAACTCCTATGAAACAGTACCATATATTCCTGGCCACTTCTCCCATCTGTAATTTATGTTCTCATGGGGTACTAGAGTCAGTATTTCAGTATTATTTTTAACAGTTTCCAGCAGTTTCAACATTCTAGAGGCAGCTTGCTATCAATGTTCAATCTTAATAGAAAAGAACATAAATTTAACACTGGATTTATTATTTTAAAATAAGTTTTAAAGTCTTTATAGCAGAAATATCTACTGCTTGCTGCTTTTACAGCTGCTAAACGTTTGTTATTATTAAAATTCCAGAACCCTACATGTTCCTTACTGAATATCATCTCAATGGACCTGACAAAAGCTTGTAGACATGAGGCCAAAGCCAGGACAGTGGAGGAGTGTAATACTGCCTTTGCTAAAATTATTTATCTCCTCTTCCTGAACCTCTATTAGCCACATATTTAAATGTACTGTTGATTACTATTTACCAATTGTTTTTTCAACATTATTAGCCCCTTCGTTTACTTAGATTTATTTCCTTTAGTTTATTGAACCTTCACTCAAGTCTACCATGGTGATAGGAGGTGGCGTCAAACATCAAAATATAAATAATTCTGGTGTATTGGCTTTGTTTTTTTGTTGCCACGTGTAATAGATGTAATGCTTTGCTACGTAAAGCTCAATTTGAACATAGCTGATCTAATGTTATGTAATATAAAAGGGTCCATAGCATGAAATACCAAATATCTTTCACCTTTTTAAATGAAAAAGTTGGAAATAGTATGTAAACAATATTAGTTTCGAAATGAACCATTCACTATCCAGTCTATACAGTCCATATATGTAAACTAAGCTGCAAAACAGCCCGTTTTGAATTCAGTGTTTCTGTGATGTCACGAGAACCAACTCATTTACACCTTTCCACTCATTCAGCCTAAAGCAATTTAGGTCCACCCATTCACACTGAAGTTATAAAGAGTGTTTTTTGAATGAGACACAATACAAAAAGCTAATAAGAAAAGAGCTCATTTACATATCAGGCTTAAAGGCTCAGTAACAAAAAGCTGAGTCATTGGAAAATGTAGAAATCAATTATGACCATAAAACCACACAAATAAGGGGAAAATATAATAAAAGAAAAACATAAGATTTGAGCCTTTTAAGTATTTTGTAGTAATCAGCTTATAAACAGCTTGTCTGCCATTTTTTTCTGGTCTGTAAAGGGAAGTGTGTCCGATCTCAGTAATTTCTTGACTCAAACTCTCTGAGGGCTCATTTCATAAAATTGACTTGCTCTTATGTAATGACAGAATGGTTCTTAAAATGCTGTTGTGGTTTTACTGAAAGGGGAAATGGTGAGGCCAAGCTGGCGAGGGTAGTGCAGGGCAGCTGTACTGAAATGGAGAGAGGAGTGGAGAGAGGACGTTCTGTCAGACCCACACATAGGGGGTCATTGTTGAGCCTGTGAAATGTTGTCAAATCAGATGATGATGGCCTCCAGTTCAAAATGCTAAAGTAAGTTAATGTAATTTTGTAACACAGGGGTTAAACTGTGATTTCAGAGGTGGGGAGCCCTATTTTTCCATGAGTGTTAACAATGTGGGAACCATATTGTTTACTTTATGTTTTATTCTTAGCACTGAAATTCTGAAAATGTGGTTAAAACTATGTTTCTGTCTTTTATATACTTGGCTGTTTTAGCATTCATTATTATGATTCGTTAGCTTTGTCATCAAGATTATATCAAATGAAAATCACAATAAACCAGCCAAATAAATTGTTCCAAACACAGATGACTCATCCCACATCAACTTTTCAACTTTTCACTTCTCAATTCTCACTTTTCAGTTCCTTTCCCTCTTGTTTTCTACTGTTTTTGACAGGCTGCTGTTAGAGATAATACAGTTACAGGCCATAAAACTCATACAGTACTTTACTGGCAAATCTGTAAAGGGAAACTGCATTATCTGGTAAGTTACTGTAAACCAATGCACCACTCTAAATGCCCAATTGTTTTCAGTATGACCAATAAAATAACACACCGGTA
>NW_023495162.1:0-90095 GCF_904425465.1 Colossoma macropomum | reverse complement strand
GTGGGTGTGAGTGTGTGTGATTTTGTGTGTGTGTGTACGTGTGTATGTGTGAGTTTTCTTTTGAGTGTGTGTGAATTTTTCTTTTCAATATGTGTGTGTATGAGAGAGAGATTTTTTTTTCAATGTGTGTTTGTCTGATTTTGTGTTTATGTGTGTTTGTGTGTGGGGTGTGTGTGAATGTGTGTGTGAGTTTTCTTTTGAGTGTGTGTGAGAGAGAGAGAGAGAGAGAGAGAAGTTTTTTTTTGCAATGTGTGTTTGTCTGATTTTGTGTGTATGTGTGTTTGTGTGTGTGGGTGGGTGTGTCTGTGTGTGTGAGAGAGAGATTTTTTTTTCAATGTGCGTTTGTCTGTAATTGTGTGTGTGTGTGTGTGTGTGTGTGTGTGTGTGTGTGTGTGTGTGTATGTATGTCATTTTTGTTCTGTGTGTGGTTGTATGCGTGTAGGTCGTTTTTTTGTTCTGTGTATTTGTGTATGTCATTTTGTGCGTGTGATTTCTTCTTTCTGGGTGTCTGTGAGTGTGTGTGTGTGTGTGTGTGTGGGTGTGTGTGTGTGTGTGTGTGTTCTGGTATTTATCACATTGTGGGGACAAGATTCTGTTTACACAGTCACGTCATGGGGACCAGTTGCGGTGTGGGGACAAAAAATCAGGTCCCCATAAGGGAAACAATTTAGATGGATAGAGGAGCTATTCAGAAGGTGCCTGTGAAGTTTTTAGCTTTGGCCCATGACACATGTTTGGACCAAAGTGTGAGTGTGTGATGGCGCCCCCTTATAGTCCCCGGCCGGTACTGCACCCACTGTTCTGTACACACACTTTTTCCAAATATGGTCGGGTACCGCCCACTTCCTGGTCCTCATTAGGAACGATTTCAGCCAAAAAAACACATTTTCAGTGTTAAAGGTGCCAATCCACATTGAGGACAAGAAAGAAGATTATTTCCAGGCAATGCCACCTAAGGAGCTAAGAACTTGTGAAGATGAACAAAAGTGAAACACAAGGTAAGCACATTTGTATGACAAACTACTATAAATAGATAGATAGAGAGAGAGAGAGAGAGAGAGAGAGAGAGAGACAGACAGATCTGCGTCGATAAAGACAGATAAACAGATAGATAGATAGATAGATAGATAGATATAGAGACAGACAGACAGACAGACAGACAGATAGATAGATAGATAGATAGATAGATAGATAGATCACTTTATTAATACCAGAGGGAAATTCTTCTATTGCAGCAGTACAAAGTACAGTAAAGAGCAAAACAGGAGCACAAGTATTGCTTTACACTATTTACAGATGCATAAATTGATGTAAAGATAAACAATACAATATACTAAAACAATAAGAAAAAAATAATATACAGTGCAAAAATAAGGGGTAAAATCACATAAATACTATGCAGTTGATAATGCAGTGGTACACGTCCCCTCCAGTGAATGAACCAAGTGACCAAGTGTAAATGATAACCCATGTTAACAGTTGTGCAATATGAAATATTTATGGATGTATAACCAGTGTTCAACAATTAACTTAATTAGCTCCAATTATTTTGCGAAAGAGCTAGTTAGCTCTAACTAACTACAGCGGCTGAGTGTAGGCCTCAGATGTTTTACTATGTTTCTCTAATTAGTTAGTATTATTGATATTGTGACTAATATTAGCTAGTTACAAGTAATTCAGTGTGAAATCAAAAAGACACTAAATTTTTAAAAAGACCTTTCACCTAATTGATTGCTTTCAGAGGTATGTGCAATTATTTCTTTTAATAATTTTATGGCCTTTATAATTATATGATTATAATTAAACACCTGTGGCCATGAAAGTGATTGGAAAACCTGAATTTAATTATTTGGATAGGTGACTGAATACTTTTGGCAATATAGTGTGTAAATATATTACATTTAAGTGAATTCACAGAATACATACACTATATTTCCAAAAGTATTCACAGGTGTATAAAACCAAGCACCTAGGCATGCAGACTGCTTCTACAAACATTTATGAAAGAATGTGTTGCTCTCAAGAGCTCAATGAATTCCAGCGTGGTACTGTGATTGGATGCCAGCTGTGCAACAAGTCCAGTCGTGAAATTTCTCATACTAATATTCCACAGTCAACTGTCCAGTGGTATTATAACAAAGTGGAAGCGATTGGGAATGTCAGCAACGTCAGCCGCGAAGTGGTCGCCACGTCATATGACAGAGCGTGGTCAGCGGATGCTGAGGCGCATAGTGCGCAGAGGTCACCAACTTTCTGCAGAGTCAATCACTACAGACCTCCAAACTTCATGTGGCCTTCAGATCAGCTCAAGAACAGCGTAGAGAGCTTCATGGAATGGGTTTCCATGGCCAAGCAGCTGCATGGATGAGCGAGAAGAACTTGACTGGCCTGACCTCAACCCGATAGAACACCTTTGGGATGAATTAGAGCGGAGACTGTGAGTCAGGCCTTCTCGTCCAACATCAGTGTCTGACCTCACAAATGCGCTTCTGAAGAATGGTTCTTCCCATAAACACACTCCTAAGCCTTGTGGAAAGCCCTCCAAAAGAGTGAAGCTGTTATAGCTGCAAAGGGTGGGCTGACATCATATTAAAACCCTAAGGATTAAGAATGGGATCTCACTCAAGTGCGTGTGAAGGCAGACAAGCGAATACTTTTGGAAATGTAATGTATAAAACCGCAGATTTTGACCTAGAGTGCTTTATAGAGAAATTTTAAAAAATATATATTGTTTTGTTAAAATACAATTAACCCTTAAATGTGTTGTATTCTGTTGGGATACACAAACATTTGGCAGGAGTGGAAAAGTGGGAAAGAGGAGTGAGTGAGAGAGGGAGGAGTGACATGAATGGGGAAAAAGTGAATGTGGAGGGGTGAACAGGAGGGAGTGAGACAGAAGGAATGACTGGTCTGTGGAATGACTGGGAAGGAAACGCTATTTCTCAGTGTCGCCGCGGATTACGTTGGGAGACCTTTAATTGAAACCGCGCAGGAGTCGAGTACCTTCACCATTAACGCAGCTGACATTAAACTCTAAGCCTCCGTCAGAGCTCAGCTGATAGAAACGATTAAAACCCAGAGGTCAGCAGGCAGAGGGGTGCTGAGAGGTGTCCAGTAAGTGTCCAGTGTTTCTGTGAAATATACCAAACGGAACCCAGCAGAGCTGCATGCGTTATGGAGAAACACGTTCATGAAACACGTTTGTTTTGTTATAAACCGCTCTCATGGTGAGAGTCGTCCTTGGTTAAGCTACGAGGTCAAAGATGGCTTCCTTTTCGCCAACTTCTTGTTCGAATTTTCCCGTTCCACCTTAAGTGGTGCCGCAATTACATTCTGGCGCCTCAGTTGTTAAAACAGTAACTGCCGCTTCATTTAAGGTGGAGCGGGACAATTCGAACATGATGCTATCGAATGAGAAGCGAACTCCAGCCTCGTGGTTGAGCTTTAATAGCGTTAAATCCCCTCCATTCCAGGCAGCTTCGGCTAAAGTGGTTTGTGTGCTTAAGCGCTCAAACAATCACAACAGTAACACAACCAAAGGGAAAAGTGCTGCACTGATTTAAACCAAAGCGAGAGCACTGTGCCGGATATTTAACTGAGCTTGAATTCTTAGGCTTTATTCCTTTTACTGCAAAGACCAGGTTGATTGTGCACCCCAATTTCATGGTGTCATTTATTTCACTACGTTGTTAAACAAAAAAGCAACTTGATTATAGTTTATCTCACAGCTATATGTTGGATAGATAGTGGCCCAGAGTCATTTAACAGTGGTCATGGTAAACCAGAAACTGGAATATACAAAAATGTTTTAACACTGAACACTATCAGATTCCCCATTTGTTTTACATTTGAGTCTCATCTGTTATTTAAAGGCTTTCAGAGGTGGTGGCCTGAAAGACTGAGAAATCTTGAAAGTATGGAGTTACTTTGCTTTTGAAGTGTCTGGGTATAAGAGATAGTAAAAAAAATCTTCTACAGGTAATCATTGTAAAGATCTCAATCCATAATTAAATCCACTGAAAACTAATTTTTTTTATATTTCCCTGCAGTTTGAAATGCCACCCCGTATCAGTCCCCTTAAGGATGCCATTCAGCATGTTGTTTCAAAGACAGACAAAACATGCAGACTAGAGGTGAAGTACATCAATGCAGTGAAAGGTAAGGTGGTGTCTAATAGATTTATTAGGTAATAATTACTAAAATGCATCATCATTATCTTATACTGGTTGGGTGATATACCAGTTCATTCAGTTTACCAGTTGAACATCTTTTTAAGGTGTTAGTTTTGCCATTACTGTTATACCAGTATGCACTTAAATACAGAAAATGCAGCTTACAAACAGTGCAGACCTCAATGACTCCCTCATTTCTTGTGTAGTGAGATCCAGTAAAAGTCAATCTCTTGGGGTAGCCGTTAGCCATTTAGCCAGCATGTGTCTTTATCCTTGCTCAATCAGCTGCTTCAGGCAACACTGTGGTCTCAACCTACAAGCTGAGAGGCTCTGTAGCTTCTCAGCTAAAACTGATAGAGTGAACGGCTGTAATATTTACTAAATCCCAGCATAGATGAAAGCTCGAGTGCGATAGACGCACATATAGACTCAAACCACCGTTTGGCAGATTTTGTGGTGTTGTCATCCTTTATCTGCAAAATAAGTGTTTTTTGTGGTATATATACATAACAGATTATGGTAGAATGGATGGGTTTTCTTGTTTTCTTGTTTTACAGGACGTGGTGTATTTGCAAAGGGTTTAATTCACAAAGGAGATTTTGTTGTTGAATATAGAGGAGATATGATAAATGATGTAGAATCCCAGAGAAGAAGAAAACTTTACCACCCGTCATGTGCTGCATTTATGTTTGCGTTTAAGTGGAAAGGGAAAACATGGTGGTAAGATTTCAAGTTGCACCTAAACTACACTCCTTATACTGAACTATACTGTGCTAAACTAAGTCATACTCTAATCTTATGGTAATATATTGTGTATCCCCTTTTTTATGTTTCCATTTTTATAAGTATTGATGCCTCTAGAGAAGATGGATCATTTGGACGGCTAGTGAATGATGAACACCAACATCCAAACTGTAGGATGAAAAAAATTGACGTGAATGGAAACTCCCACCTTTGTTTGTTTGCCTTGAATGATATCAAGAAGGAGAAGAAATAACTTATGACTATGGAAGTGAAGACTGCCCATGGAGAACAAAAGTATGTTGCACAGTACACAGTGAACAGCATGGCTCTTAGTGTTGCAGAATGTATTAAATAACTTTGTGGCTGAATGAATTATAATTTGAATCAATTAGAAATATATATGAGTTTATCTCTATTACTTTATGAGAAAAAAAATTAACATGCTAAAAGTAAAAAAATATCAATCAAGTATTATCAAATTTTCTTAGCATCACTTAAAGCTGCAATCCATGATCAACCAAGTTGGCAATCTTCTAATACAAGAACAGGCAGTAGACAAACATGAAATGAAAGTTATTTATGTTTATGAGCCATTGAAGGTTATTTTAGATCAGTTGGTGTGTTTACATGCACTTGATAATCTGATAACTGCAGAAAATCAGACTGTGTCGGTAACTAATTCAGTCTGTTTACAAGCTCTTGGGTAATCAGATAATGGTAAAACTCCGGGTCTGCATGAGTCAGGCAGTGATTGGATTTCTGCTTTATAACCAGCCAATAAACTCACAGAATAAGACGTAATGTATACACAATGTTAAAAATATCGCTGTAAATATGAGTATATGTCATCTGTAAGATATAAAATAATAGAATATAAGAATATTTAAATCTTTTACTTTGTCAAGCGTGTAGTCAGTTTCGGCGGCACTCTATTTTTGTACATGCACAGACTGAGAAATTCAAAAGAAATCTGATTAAAGTTTACATGGAAATCCAATTACTGAGCTAAAATCTGACTGTCTTTATCTTTATTTTATTTGTTCTGTTTACATGACTATTTGAATAATCAGTTAACTGCAGAAATTTCATTATGATTGAGCTGGTAAAAGAGTGTAGAAACACTTACAAATGTTTAAAAACACAGCCACAAAAATGGCCTGTGGGTAATTCATTTATTTAAGAAAATTTACTTAAAATGTGGATATTACAGGTTAGATGTCATATGTCAAATGATTTTAGCCTAAGTTATGTGTGATATACAACTGTCATATTGCAGGTAATTTAGTAAATGCAATCACAAAAGAGTCTAATTCTTATGAAAAATGTTACAGGTGGGTGAAGAAACAGCTAATGATATAAATGTAGAGGACTCCAGCCATCCCTTCCATTTAAAGACTGCGGATGAACACAGTGTGAGAACTCACCAGCAGGTATTATAAAATGTTTTAATCAAATGTTTAATTTCATACAGTTTATGTGAAACACAGAGACAGAGGCGTGTCATTAAAAACTGCCTTTACAGACAAGCAGCCTTACAGCTAATGCTATGGTGGCAGGCGACTCCCGTCCTTCTCTCCTGACAAAGACTCAGATGGATGATGCTACTGGTCCAACCAACACTACTCAACAGGTACATTCATGTTTATCACTTCATATTGAGTTCTGCAGTCTTTCTATGTCACGTTTTTGTAGTTTTGTTTTTTTAAGCAGCTAAAAGGAGTAAGAAAATTTATTGTGACTGTGATCCAGTGTGAGTCAGTTCACCCGAACACAGTTTAATGTTATGTGTCCAGTAGGTTAGTGGTAGTGGAACTTTTTTGAGCAGACTTTACCTTTCACAGGGATTTTTATTTTGGTTAATTATCACTCTATTCTGGACACTCACGACGTCCCCACAACACACCTTCCATCAGTGTGTGAGCAGAAACTGTGTTTGAAAGATTGGATAGAAACTGTGTTTGAAAACTTGGATAAAACTGGTCCCCACAAGGAACTTGTGCACAAAGTGTGAAAGGTCCCCACAAAACCTGTTTAAATAGGGGTGTGTAAAGGTGGACAGAGCTTGGCTGGGCCAAAAGAAATATTTTATGATTTTACTTTTTTTCTCTGAAGTCTAGTGTATGTTGCCATGCATCTCCTTTAAGAGATTTTGACTAAATATGTAGTCAGTGTTTTTGTCTGTCATACAGTATTTACATCTGATTAAATTTTTTTGCAATGTTTTCATATTCTAAAATAGTGTCCTTATGAAATATGCATTTACAGACAAGCAGCATTACAGCTAATGCTATGGTAGCTGGCAACTCCTGTCCTTCCCTCCTGCAAAAGACTCAGATGGATGATGCTACTGGTCCAACCAACACTACTCAACAGGTACATTCATGTTTATCACTTGATATTGAGTTCTGCAGTCTTTCTTTGCCACGTTTTTGTAGTTTTGCTATTTTAAGCAGCTACAAGGAGTAAGAAAGTTTATTGTGACTGTGATCTAGTGTGAGTCAGTACACCAAAACACAGTTTAATATTATGTGCCCAGTAGGTTAGTGGTAGTGGGACATTTTGAGCAGACTTTAACTTTCACAGGGATTTTTATCTTGGTTAATTATCACTCTATTCTGGACACTCACGACGTCCCCACACCACACCTTCCATCAGTGTGTGAGCAGAAACTGTGTTTGAAAACTTGGATAAAACTGGTCCCCACAAGGAACTTTAGCATAGAGTGTGAAAGGTCCCCACAAAACTTGTTTAATTTAGGGTGTGTAAAGGTGGACAGAGCTTGGCTGGGCCGAAAGAAATATTTTATGATATTTTATCTTTTTTCTCTGAAGTCTAGTGTATGTTGCCATGCATCTCCTCTAAGAGATTTGTCTGAAGAATTAGTCAGTCTTTTTGTCTGACATACAGTATTTACATCTGGCTGAACTTTTTTTCCAGTGTTTTCATATTCTAAAATAGTGTCCTTATGAAATATGCATTTACAGACAAGCAGCATTACAGCTAATGCTATGGTGGCAGGCGACTCCCGTCCTTCCCTCCTGCGAAAGACTCAAATGGATGATGCTACTGGTCCAACAACACTACTCAACAAGTACATTCATGTTTATCACTTCATATTGAGTTCTACAGTCTTTCTTTGTCACGTTTTTTGTAGTTTTGTTTTTTTAAGTAGCTACAAGAAGTAAGAAAGTTTATTGTGACTGTGATCCAGTATGAGTTAGTACACCCGAACACAGTTTAATGTTATGTGTCCAGTAGCTTAGTGGTAGTGGGACATTTTGAGCAGACTTTACCTTTCACAGGGATTTTTATCTTGGTTAATTATCACTCTATTCTGGACACTCACGACGTCCCCACACCACACCTTCCATCAGTGTGTGAGCAGAAACTGTGTTTGAAAACTTGGATAAAACTGGTCCCCACAAGGAACTTGTGCACAAAGTGTGAAAGGTCCCCACAAAACCTGTTTAAATAGGGGTGTGTAAAGGTGGACAGAGCTTGGCTGGGCCAAAAGAAATATTTTATGATTTTACTTTTTTTCTCTGAAGTCTAGTGTATGTTGCCATGCATCTCCTTTAAGAGATTTTGACTAAATATGTAGTCAGTGTTTTTGTCTGTCATACAGTATTTACATCTGATTAAATTTTTTTGCAATGTTTTCATATTCTAAAATAGTGTCCTTATGAAATATGCATTTACAGACAAGCAGCCTTACAGCTAATGCTATGGCGGCAGGCGACTCCCGTCCTTCCCTCCTGCGAAAGACTCAGATGGATGATGCTACTGGTCCAACTAACACTACTCAACAGGTACATTCATGTTTATCACTTAATATTGAGTTCTACAGTCTTTCTTTGCCACGTTTTTGTAATTTTGTTATTTTAAACAGCTAAAAGGAGTAAGAAAATTTATTGTGACTGTGATCTAGTGTGAGTCAGTACACCCGAACACAGTTTAATGTTATGCGTCCAGTAGGTTAGTGGTAGTGGGACATTTCGGCCAGACTTTAACTTTCACAGGGATTTTTATCTTGGTTAATTATCACTCTATTCTGGACACTCACGACGTCCCCACACCACACCTTCCATCAGTGTGTGAGCAGAAACTGTGTTTGAAAACTTGGATAAAACTGGTCCCCACAAGGAACTTTAGCATAGAGTGTGAAAGGTCCCCACAAAACTTGTTTAATTTAGGGTGTGTAAAGGTGGACAGAGCTTGGCTGGGCCGAAAGAAATATTTTATGATATTTTATCTTTTTTCTCTGAAGTCTAGTGTATGTTGCCATGCATCTCCTCTAAGAGATTTGTCTGAAGAATTAGTCAGTCTTTTTGTCTGACATACAGTATTTACATCTGGCTGAACTTTTTTTCCAGTATTTTTCATATTCTAAAATAGTGTCCTTATGAAATATGCATTTACAGACAAGCAGCATTACAGCTAATGCTATGGTAGCTGGCAACTCCTGTCCTTCCCTCCTGCAAAAGACTCAAATGGATGATGCTACTGGTCCAACCAACACTACTCAACAGGTACATCCATGTTTATCACTTGACATTGAGTTCTGCAGTCTTTCTTTTTCATGTTTTTGTAGTTTTGCTATTTTAAGCAGCTAAAAGAAGTAAGAAAGTTTATTGTGACTGTGATCCAGTGTGAGTCAGTTCACCCGAACACAGTTTAATATTATGCGTCCAGTAGGATAGTGATAGTGGGACATTTTGAGCAGACTTTACCTTTCACAGGGATTTTTATCTTGGTTAATTATCACTCTATTCTGGACACTCACAACGTCCCCACACCACACCTTCCATCAGTGTGTGAGTAGAAACTGTGTTTGAAAACGTGGATAATAACTGGTCCCCACAAGAAACTTTAGTATAGAGTGTGAAAGGTCTCCACAAAACCTGTTTAATTTGGGGTGTGTAAAGGTGGACAGAGCTTGGCTGGGCCGAAGTAATTTTTAAATAATTTTACCTTTTTTCTCTGAAGTCTAGTGTATGTTGCCATGCATCTCATCTTAAAGATTTTGTCTGAAGAAGTAGTCATTTTTTTGCATGTCATGCAGTATTTACATCAAATTGACCTTTTTTCCTAAGTTTTCATTTTCTGAAAGTGTTCTTATGAAATGCATTTACAGACAAGCAGCATTACAGCTAATGCTATGGCGGCAGGCGACTCCCGTCCTTCCTTCCTGTCAAACACTCAGATGGATGATGCTGCTGGTCCAACCAACACTACTCAACAGGTACATTCATGTTTATCACTTGATATTGAGTTCTGCAGTCTTTCTTTGTCATGTTTTTGTAATTTTGTTATTTTAAGCAGCTACAAGGAGTAAGAAAATCTATTGTGACTGTGATCTAGTGTGAGTCAGTACACCCGAACACAGTTTAATGTTATGTGTCCAGTAGCTTAGTGGTAGTGGGACATTTTGAGCAGACTTTACCTTTCACAGGGATTTTTATCTTGGTTAATTATCACTCTATTTTGGACACTTAAGACGTCCCCACAACACACCTTCCATCAGTGTGTGAGCAGAAACTGTGTTTGAAAACGTGGATAAAAACTGGTCCCCACAAGAAACTTTTGCATAGAGTGTGAAGGGTCTCCACAAAACCTGTTTAATTTAGGGTGTGTAAAGGTGGACAGAGCTTGGCTGGGCCAAAAGAAATATTTTATGATTTTACTTTTTTTTCTCTGATGTCTGGTGCATGTTGCCATGCATCTCATCTTAGAGATTTTGTCGGAAGAAGTTGTCAATTTTTTGCATGTCATGCAGTATTTACATCAAATTGACCTATTGACCTTTTTTCCTAAGTTTTCATTTTCTAAAAGTGTCCTTATGAAATGCATTTACAGACAAGCAGCATTACAGCTAATGCTATGGCGGCAGGTGACTCCCATCCTTCTCTCCTGTCAAAGACTCAAATGGATGATGCTACTGGTCTAACCAACATTACTCAACAGGTACATTCTTGTTCATAGCTTCATATTGAGTTCTACAGTCTTTCTTTGTCATGTTTTTGTAGTTTTGTCATGTTAAGCAGCTACAAGGAGTAAGAAAATCTATTGTGACTGTGATCTAGTTTGAGTTAGTACACCCGAACACAGTTTAATATTATGTGTCCAGTAGGTTAGTGGTAGTGGGACATTTTGAGCAGACTTTAACTTTCACTGGGATTTTTATCTTGGTTAATTATCACTCTATTCTGGACACTCACGACGTCCCCACAACACACCTTCCATCAGTGTGTGAGCAGAAACTGTGTATGAAAAATTGGGTAAAATCTGGTCCCCACAAGGAACTTTAGCACAGTGTGTGAAAGGTCCCCACAAAGCCTGTTTAATTCTTGGTGTGTAAAGGTGGACAGAGCTTGGCTGGGCAGAAAGAAATACTTCATGATTTTACTTTTTTTCTCTGAAGTCTAGTGCATGTTGCCATGCATCTCCTCAGAAATTTTGTCTGGAGATGTAGTTAGTCCTTTTGTCTGTCATGCAGTATTTATGCAGTGAAATATTCTCACAAAGTTTGTTTTGTTCAAGACGTGTGAATGCAGAGCTTAAATAGACAAGAAAAAGTACTCTATTATGAATTTGATGTTTTTCTTTTTCTGTTCAATTTATTTTCTAATAATATAATGGTGTTAAATGTTATTTATTTTGTTGCTTTCATTTACAGATTGTGACCGGTTTTGAAAATGAAAATAAAGTTTCTGTACCAAAACTGAGACGGACTAAGAGTATCATAGTAAGTTTTCAATTAAGTAGCAAAATGATGATCTGGGGTTGTATTTACAACTTCAATCAACATCCTTTTTCATGATCAGTTATTCAGTGTGTTGTATTATTGATTGATAAATCATTTGGTCTGTAAAATAATGTAAAAAACAGTGAAAATTCATACATTACTTTTTCTTTGAGCCCATTGTAATGTCATGTGTTTTTCATTCAGTCACCATTCCAAAAATATTCATTTTGTTTTCACTTTTTACATTATAATAATCATCTTACAAAACTTACTAAATGTAAAAAAAAGACTTGTACAATTTATTGTTTATCAGAATAGTTGCTGATTTATTTGTCAATTTACTGACAAACGGTTTAACTAATTGTTACCAATTTAAATATTTCTAATGATTTTATTTATTTATTTATTTTTAGATAAAAGACACAGATCTTGAAAATTCTGGGGAATTGTTTGATTCTACATCAGAGGGTGAAGATGATTCTACACCAGACAGTTCAGATGATTACATTCCAGATACCACTTCTGAAAGTGAGAGTGATGGTAGCCTTAAACTAAAATATAAGTCTCATGATGATTTACTGGATGTCTCTGGCTCAGTGAGTTCCCCTGTCTGTGACTCCACAACTTCAGACAAAATGTCCTCTGATAGGCGCAACCTTACATCTGAAGCTACTGGATCAGATGAAGAACCATGTTCAAGTCAGAATGTAAATGACAGCATAGTTGTTAGTGCATGCACAAAAAGAGGTGGGAAGAGAGTGTACAACAAGAGACATTATTGCTTGTATTGCTGTATCCCTTATGCTAAAATGGCAAGGCATCTTGAACATGCACACACAGATAAATCTGATGTTGCTAAAGCTTTAAGCTTTCCAAAGGGTTCCAAGGAGAGAAAAACCCAGCTAGATTACATTCGCAACCAAGGAAACTATGCTCACAATGCTGCTGTCATGGAGTCAGGAAAGGGGAAACTAGTGCCATTTAAATGTCCACCTAAAGAAGCGCAAGGAAATGACTTCATGCACTGTGCATACTGTCAAGGACTTTTTACAAGAAAGGTCCTGTGGCGACATATGCGTAGTTGTAGACTTAGACCTGGATCAGTCGCCCCCAAACCAGGAAAGAACCGTGTTCAGTCCATGTGTACATACACAGGGCCTGTGCCTTCAACTATCAGTAAACAACTGTGGAGAGTAATCAGTGCCATGAATCCTGACCCAATCACAGATATAGTAAAAAATGACCAAGTCATTATTGATGTTGGGCAGCACTTGTTAAACAAAGGTGGGACAACAGGCAAAAATCAACAGTGTGTGCGAGAGAAGATGCGAGAAATGGGAAGGCTGATTCGCAATGCTAGGAAAGTCACCACCTTAAAAAAAATGAAAGACCTTATTAATCCAAAGAAGTACATGGAGACTGTCAAAGCTGTCAAATTGACATGTGGGTATGACAGTGAAACAAATAAGTTCTCGATTCCATCACTAGCAAACAAACTGGGGAATACCCTGGTTAAAGTAAGCAAACTCTTAAAAGCTCAGGGTTTAATCTCAAACAACGCTGAACTTGTGAAGAATGCCAGTGAGTTTCAAGATGTCCATCAGGAAAAGTGGAATGAGCTGATCTCGGCTACAGCATTGAGGAACATCAGGGAAGCAAAGTGGAATGTGCCTACTCTCATGCCCTTTACTGAAGATGTCCAAAAAATGCATGCATATCTCACTCAATTGCAAGATGAGTGGTACAATTCACTCTCTGAAAGTCCCTCTACAAAGGCCTGGATGGAGCTGGCAAAGGTGTGTCTGGCCCAGATCATACTCTTTAACCGGCGCAGGGAAGGAGAGGTGGCAAGCATGCCCTTATCTGCATTTTCATCAAGAGACACTTCTGTTCCACATGAGGATGTGGACTGGGCGCTCTCTGAAGTGGAAAAAAAACTCTGCAGACACTTCTCAAGGATTGTTATTAGGGGAAAACGTGGTCGCCCAGTTCCAATTCTTCTGACTCCAAAAATGCTGGGTGCGTTAGAACTCCTTGTTAGGCAGAGAGAGGCTTGTGGGGTTCTAAAGGACAATGGTTATATGTTTGCAAGACCAGAAGCTATGACACATTTCCGAGGTTCAGACTGCATTCGTGGCTTTGCAAAGGCGTGTGGTGCAAAGTGCCCTCAGTCACTAACATCTACCAGACTGCGAAAGCATGCTGCAACCCTTTCAACAGTGCTGAACATGACAGACACAGAGATGGATCAGCTGGCCAGTTTTCTCGGACATGACATAAGAATCCATCGTGAGTTCTATCGACTCCCTGAGAAGACTCTGCAGCTCGCCAAGATCAGCAAAGTTCTAATGGCACTGGAACAAGGAAGATTAGCTGAGTTTCATGGCAAAAACCTGGATGAAATTGGGATAGATCCAGATGGTGAGTTATTTGACTTTTTCATTTGTTTATTCTCTATTCCTTTTTGTTGAATCACATTGTTAAGCTGTATTTATATATTTCTCACAGAAAAAATTCTGGACAGTGATGAGGAAGACAGGAGTGTACAGGAGGAAAACTGTTCATCTACTGTTGATGGTATGTTTTGTCAGTAAATTACTGTCAAAGCAGTATACTGCCTATATCCTAATAAACTTCATATCTTGCTTTTGTTGAAATCTCAATACATAAGAGTTTCAGCACTTTTTGGTTAGTTATTTAGCTAACTAATGGATGTTGACAATGATTTGTTGTCATATTATAGTCTGTTTTTTTGAATGTGCATATTATTAGGGAGGCACATGGATTGATAGTGACTTGAAAGCTACAGGAAAAAAAAAATCAAACATAATTCATGGTGTACTTAAATCAAACATACTGTGAGTCCACGACAGTCTTAGTTTATGGTTAGGTCTGTTTCTTGTCTAAACACTTTTAACTGTCTAGACTGCCCAGGTAAAGTAAACTATGTGAGCTGGCTTGCACGTTGTCTTTTGTGGTGGCTCTTTATTGTACCCCGATTATTATAAAGATAAGTTGAATGCACTTGCAAAATTTTTGCTTTAATGGTTTAATGCACTTATATGCACTAATTATAACTCAGACGTTCTTAATGTATTGTCAGCATTCTGTAGCACCTGTCAAGTGTTTGTCTTTATGAAAATGCATTTTGAATATTTTCTATAGAGCCATCAGCTGAACAGTCACTTCCACCCACCAAGAAGGATGAAATGCCACCACCACCACCACCACCACCACCTAAGAGACACAAACCACCGTCAGATGATGATGATGAGACACCTTCAAGAGTCAGTGCTATGAGGTGTTCTTCCAAAGGTAATCTCTTTACACATTTTTATTTTGAATGTTAGTAATGATTACGTATGTTCCTTTTTTGGAGACATACTGTCCGTGTACGAATTAAACTAGAAAATGCTATGGTAGCAGTAATGGCCGCCACATGGGAACATAAAAAGAAACACTGCCCACCTTTGAATCGCTGACACAATGTTATTGATTATATTATTCTGTTATTGATGCATCCCCAGTAATTTTGTCCCTGAAAAATTGTAAATTTGTGCTTTTTTCCATTGAAAGCCATCAGTTACCTTCTTCTGTAAAGCATAAATTAGCAGCAGTCAGCAGTTTACAAATTTGCTGTTGCTCTGCTCATTAAACCAACCATTAACACGGTAGCAGAGGGAGCTCTTAAACCAGATATTTCTTTGCTCACCAATTTCTGGGCAAAAGCATTTACCTAGTTAATAAAATCCAGGCCTTGGACCAAATCACATAATGCTAATTTTGTTTTTTGCTGTTCCCCTTTTAAGATGTTTCCACCAATAACTTTGTGGTTTGAACACTTTGCTGCAGAACCGTGGCTGTGCCCAACTGCTTTAAGTGGTTCTGCTCTGTTTGCATATGGATCTCAAGATCACAATGCTCAGAAATCCATCTGTAGTTGTTGGTGGGGTTACTTGGATTGTTGGTAGAGTCTTCTAGGTGCTTGAAATGGGACTAGTAACAGTAACTGTTCTAATACCTAAAATATTAGCAATAAATAGCCCCTATACCAACCACCAGTCCTAGATGTTCACAGAGGTTCGAGCAGTTTAATGAGTGGATGGATGCATAGTAATAATTTGCAGTATTACATATACTGTAGAAGCAACTCAACTTTATGAAATCATTTTTAACAAAGCTAAAATTGATACTGTGTAGAGGCTCACATACACTATATTGCCAAAAGTATTCGCTCGTCTGCCTTCACACGCATATGAACTTGAGTGACATCCCATTCTTAGTCCATAGGGTTTTAATATGATGCCGGCCCACCCTTTGCAGCTATAACAGCTTCAACTCTGTTCTGGGAAGGCTTTCCACAAGGTTTCGGAGTCTGTTTCCAGAAGCGCATTTGTGAGGTCAGACACTGATGTTGGACGAGAAGGCCTGGCTCGCAGTCTCCGCTCTAATTCATCCCAAAGGTGTTCTATCGGGTTGAGGTCAGGACTCTGTGCAGGCCAGTCAAGTTCTTCCACCCCAAACTTGCTCATCCATGTCTTTATGGACCTTGCTTTGTGCACTGGTGCACAGTCATGTTGGAACAGGAAGGGGCCGTCCCTAAACTGTTCCCACAAAGTTGGGAGCATGAAATTGTCCAAAATCTCTTGGTGCTGAAGCATTAAGAGTTCCTATCACTGGAACTAAGGGGCCGAGCCCAACTCCTGAAAAACAACCCCACACCATAATCCCCCCTCCACCAAACTTTACACTTGGCACAACGCAGTCAGACAAGTACCGTTCTCCTGGTAACCGCCAAACCCAGACTCGTCCATCAGATTGCCCGACGGAGAAGCGTGATTGGTCACGTCTCCACTGCTCTAGAGTCCAGTGGCTGCGCTTTATACCAGTGCATTCGGTGCTTTGCATTGTGCTTGGTGATATAAGGCTTGGATGCAGCTGCTCGGCCATGGAAACCCATTCCATGAAGCTCTCTATGATGTTCTTGAGCTAATCTGAAGGCCACATGAAGTTTGGAGGTCTGTAGCGATTGACTCAGCATCCGCTGACCCCGCTCTGTCATTTTACATGGCCGACCACTTCGTGGCTGAGTTGCTGTCGTTCCCAATCGCTTCCACTTTGTTATAATACCGCTGACAGTTGACTGTGGAATATTTAGTAGCAAGATAATTTCACGACTAGCCTTGTTGCACATTTGGCATCCTATCACGGTACCACGTTGGAATTCGCTGAGCTCCTGAGAGCGACCCATTCTTTCACCAATGTTTGTAGAAGCAGTCTGCATGCCTAGGTGCTTGGTGATTGGAACACCTGAATTCAATGATTTGGAGGGGTGAGTGAATACTTTTGGAAATACAGTGTATGTATTGATATAGGATTCAAACTTCAGGTCAGAATTCCAGCTCAGAATCTTCCTTATCCTTTCAATTACTGATTTGTTTTTCTGACCACTTTCAGGTAAAGCTACCCAGAATAAAAAAAGACCCTGGCAGCAGACAGAGGTGCAGGCGGTGGAAAGGCACATGAATCGATTAATAACAGCTTGCACTGTACCAGCAAAGAGCGACTGTGAGAGGTGCTTAAGGGCAGAACCAGAAGCTCTTAAAAACCGGGATTGGCAGAACCTGAAATTCTATGTTTACAATCGCATTACGGCCTACAAAAAGAAACTGCAGCATACATAATGTGAAGATTACCAACTCTCCGGTATGGTAATGTTTGTTTATTTTCATATCTCAGCACAGAGGTGGAGCTTATTTTCTGTTTTAAAAGGATTTTGTGTTGTTATTTTGTTCTAAAGTATCAATAATGGCAAAAAATGCCAATTGTTTTTTGGCAGTTGTGTTTTGCAAAGATTCATTTACACCGATCAGGCATCACATCATGACCACCTCTTTGTTTCTACGCTCATTGTCCATTTTATCAGCTCCACTTACTATATAGGTGCACTTTGTAGTTCTACAGTTACAGACTGTAGTCCATCTGTTTCTCTGCATACTTTGTTAGCCCCCTTTTACCCTGTTCTTCAGTGGTCAGGACCCCCATGGACCCTCACAGAGCAGGTACTATTTGGGAGGTGGACCATTCTCAGCACTACAGTAACACTGACACTGTGGTGGTGGTGTGTTAGTGTGTGTTGTGCTGGTACAAGTGGATCAGACACAGCAGTGCTACTGGAGTCTTTAAACACTGTGTCCACTCACTGTCCACTCTATTAGACACTCCTACCTTGTTGGTCCACCTTGTAGATGTAAAGTCAGAGACTCATCTGCACATCTGCTGCTGCACAGTTTGTGTTGGTCATCCTCTAGTCCTTCAGCTGTGGTCACAGGACGCGGTTGGCTGGATATTTTGGTTGGTGGGCTATTCTCAGTCCAGCAGTGACACTGAGGTGTTTAAAAACTCCAGCAGCACTGCTGTGTCTGATCCACTCAGACCAGTGCAACACACACTAACACACGATCACCAGTGTTACTGCAGTGCTGAGAATGATCCACCACCCAAATAGTACCTGCTCTGTGAGGGTCCATGGGGGTCCTGACCACTGAAGGACAGGGTAAACAGGGGCTAAAAGGGGGCTAACAAAGTATCAGAGAAACAGATGGACTACAGTCTGTAACTGTAGAACTACAAAGTGCACCTATATAGTAAGTGGAGCTGATAAAATGGACAATGAGCGTAGAAACAAGGAAGTGGTCATATTGTTATGCTAAACAGTGTATTTTGAACATTTTTTTTTTTGTTTGTACGCAGAATGCATTTGTAAAAGTTGGGCAAAAAGTGAAACTGAATTCATTAAAATTTGAATTCTGCAATTTAGATGCAAGTTTAATGTCTTCAGTGAACTTCAAGTTCAATTAGTAGATAGCAATAATAGTTTTATTACAGTGACAAGCAGTGGCAAACCATGACTCTTACACCTCAGCCCTCTGACCCCCCCTTCCCACGTCTGAAAAAAAAACAGCCTAGTTTACTGTGTCCGCATAAGTCATGCCCTCGTACCACACAAAACCAACAACATTTCATACAGGCATTCACATCACGACAGCATGCACACAGCCAAGCAGGGACACAAAGGGGCTTCTTTAATTTGACGCTTCACATTCCAATACAAACTGAATAGGCTTGTTGATTTTTTTTTGCTCAGATTTGTATTTGTTTAGATGATGGTTGCCAAAAGATGATCAGATAAAATTAGAACTGTTCATTTTTGAAAGTATTATTTTTAGAATATCTTAGGCCCTCTCTGAGCGTATAGAGGGTCATGACGGTTCCCCTTTGGTGATAAGAAATGTGAGGTAAGCGAGTAGTAGTTAGCTGATGCTGGGTGGTTCAGTGGTTGAAAATATATTAAAAAATTAGTTATGACTGTTTGAGAATTAAAGAGAGTATCTTTAACAGTGAAAAGCAGAAGGCTTTGAAGGTTTGAGTTGTTTTGAGTATGATATGGATTGAAAAATATCCAGACATTAATTCACTGCACTTTCAGTCCTTTGTATTTGAATAGAAATAGCCTTTCACTGCTTCATCTGTCATTATTTGAGAATTTACTTGATCTAAATGCATGTAATTTGTCATTAGTAATACATTTATGGTTTTTTCAAGGTCCCCACAAATCAAACGGGAATTTGTGTGAATTATGCAAATAATATGTAAATTTGGTCCCCATCAGCCATGCTCACTAGTTTTCTCATAAGTCCCCATATAGCATGGTGAAAACATTACTTCGTCAAATCTGATGTTTCAAGTCGTGTATAGGCTTAGAAAGGCGCGGTTAGTGTTCCTGATTTTTTTCATACGTCTAGGACCTTTAGAAAGGGTGGTCCCCGCAAATGATGATCAGAAACTTGGTCCCCATCCAACATGGAAACCAGTATGCGTGTGTGTGTGATGTCTATGAGTGGGCGTTTAGGGAGAAATACACTGAAGCATTCACACAACACTGAAACACTCGCACACGCCACCAAAGCACTCGCACACACTGCCGAAACACTCACTCACACCACCGAAACACTCGCACACACCGGCGAAACACTCGCACACACCACGAAACACTCGCACACACCACGAAACACTCACACACACCACGAAACACTCAAACACACCACTGAATCACTGACACACCCCACTGAAACACTCATACTCACCAATGAAACACTCACGCACACCACTGAAACACTCGAATTTCTTCTGTTACATTTGTTTGCTTGTCAGTTTATGTGTATGTGTGTCATTTCTTTGTTCTATATTTGTGTCTGTGTCATTTTGAATATGTGTGATTTCATCTTTTAAAGGTGTTTTAATTTTTATTGCTTTTTTTTGTACTTTTTTTTTGTACTTTTCAATGTGTTTTTGTGTGTGATTTTGTTTGTGCAGAGTCAATCGCTACAGACCTCAAAACTTCATGCGTTCTTCAGATTAGCTCTTAAGCCTTGTGGAAAGCCTTCCTAGAAGAGTTGAAGCTGTTATAGCCGCAAACGGTGGGCCGACATCATATTAACCCCTATGGATTAAGAATGGGATGTCACTCAAGGTCATAGATGTTCCAGTGGAGCAGTGGAGATGTGTTCTCTGGAGTGACGAATCCTGCTTCTCCGTCTGGCAATCCGATAGATGTCTCTGGCTTTGACGGTTGCAAGGAGAACGGTACTTGTCCTACTGAATTGTGCCAAGTGTAAAGTTTGGTGGAGGCGAGATTATGGTGTGGGGTCGTTTTTCAGGAGTTGGGCTCGGTTTCCAGTGAAAGGAACTACCCAATTTTCTCCCCAAATTTAGTCGTCTCCAATTCCACCCGCTAGTTAGGATTCCCCCCAATCACACAATACCATCAGTGCTAGGAGGGTGAAGGCTAACACAGGCTTCCTTCGAGACCTGTGAAGCCAGCCTCCGCATCTATTCGAACTGCTGCTGACGCAACGTCATTGGACAGTTGAACGCGCTTGGGGGAAAGCGCCAACCGCCAATTCTGTTACGTCAGTGTAAGGGTTCAGCCGGCCCCGCCTGCTGCCGGCGGAGGGCGACGGCGGCAGGGTCTCCAGCCTGCGCCGCCTGCTGCCAGCAGAGGGCGACGGCGGCAGGGTGCCAGCCTGCGCCGCCTGCTGCCAGCAGAGGGCGACGGCGGCAGGGTGTCCAGCCTGCGCCGCCTGCTGCCAGCAGAGGGCGACGGCGGCAGGGTGTCCAGCCTGCGCCGCCAGCTGCCAGCAGAGGGCGACCGCGGCACAGGGCCATAACTTCAGGGAACTCCAATTCCCAGAAGCCCGCGGGCTGATTAGGCCCAACGCGACACACCTGCGGACTCCTCTACTTAAGGTCAAGGCAAACAGTGGTGTTTGTCACACCTTTGTAGAGGGGTGACCGGTACGGTACTTAGTGTCAGAAAAGAAAAGAAAAGAAAAGAAAAGAAACTGCCCCAAAACTAAAAAAGAAAAAGAGAAGAGGGCTGAGAGAAGAAACTGCCCCAAAACTAAAAAAGAAAAAGAAAAGAGGGCTGAGAGAAGAAACTGCCCCAAAACTAAAAAAGAAAAGAAAAGAGGGCTGAGAAAAGAAACTGTCCCAAAGCGGCTTAATGCCAAAAAAAATAAATAAATAAATAATAAATAAATAAAAAAAAGGAAAAGAAGAGGTCTGCCTTCCCTTCGTTTTTGGAGTGGAAGTGTTTTTTGTTTTTCCTATTATCTGTCCTCTCGCCTCTCTAGTTCAGCCTTTGTTTGAGCACGCTGCTCTCAGCGTCTCTTTTGTTTGCCGTTCGTCATTTTCCCGCCTTTTCTTTTCCCCCTTCCTTGAGGTGTTATTGCCAGTAGTTACCTGTGCTCCTCGGTGGCGCAGTGGCAACGCCACAAAGCGCTGATCAATACATCGCCGGTTCGAACCTGGCTTTCGGTCACCTCATGTGCATGTTTTGGATCCACAACCCAGTGTCACAAACAACTCATTTTTTTCCATCACTTTTTCTGTTTCCATTTCTGCACTTGGGTCCGCCTCCCCGCCGTCCCGTAACAGTCAGCTAACAGACGCCTGCTCTGACTAGAATCGCGTTGGGTGATGGGGGGACAGGGAGGGGCCATCCTACCCACCCAGAGAGAGCGAGGCCAATTGTGCTTTCTTGGACTCCCGGCTACAGATGGCTGTAGCATCACCAGGGATCAAACTCGCGATCTCCTGATGACAGGGCCAACGCTTAGACGGTTGCGCCACCCGGGAGCCTGTGAAAGGAACTCTTACTGCTTCAGCAGACCAAGAGATTTTGGACAATTTAATGCTACCAGCATTGTGGGAACAGTTTGGGGATGGCTCCTTCCTGTTCCAACATGATTACGCACCAGTGCACAAAGCAAGGTCCATAAAGACATGGATGAGCGAGGTTGGTGTGGAAGAACTTGACTGGCCTGCACAGAGTCCTGACCTCAACCAGATAGAACACCTTTGGGATGAATTAGAGCGGAGACTGCGAGCCAGGCCTTCTCGTCCAACATCAGTGTCTGACCTCACAAATGCGCTTCTTGAAGAATGGTCAAAAATTCCCATAAACACACTCTTAAGCCTTGTGGAAAGCCTTCCCAGAAGAGTTGAAGCTGTTATAGCTGCAAACGGTGGGCCGACATCATATTAAACCCTATGGATGCAACAGTAATACAAAAACACTAAGGGATGCATTCACTTTGTAGTTAATTCTAATATCTTTACTCAAAACACCTCATAACAATACAGACTGGATGCCTATAATGTATTGTAATAAGCATGTATATATTGGAATACACATTTATATTGACAAATACAATGTACTGTAATGTAAATAGCCACAATATCATTGTAATATTTTTATTACAATAAATTACAATATATTGTAATTTACTGTAATAAACAAGGACCTCCAGCTGAAAGTGAAGCTCTGTGCACTCAGATTTCAGCATGAAAGAAAAGCTTGTAAACTATCTGAACTATGATACAGTTACTAAATCACACAGAAGCTGATCACCCAGAACCCTCAGACTGAATATTAACAACTTCATACAGCAGCTCTCACTCTAATGAAGACAAAGAGAACATTAACTCACAGAGTATTACAGAGAGTGAGCTGAACTCCATACTGTCCCCGTAATGACTGACTGTGTGACTTGTCCTTACATTCAAAGCACATGTCAGAGAGAGGAAGAAAGAGAGAAAATTTGCATATTATCTATGTAATATGTAAATGATCAGTATTTGAGTGCTTTTAAAACATGTTTCAAATATTCCTCTGAACCTCCAAGTTAAATACAGGGGATCTCACATCAGTGATTTTACCAGTTTAACTGATTGTGGACCCTGTCCTCAAAGGGACAAACCTCTTCACTTAAAAGTAACTACCAGACTCTTATGGTATCTGAGAGAAATAAGACAATGAAAGAAACTTGACTGACAAATTAGACAGTTTACAATAAAACTGTTGAAATTTATGATGACTGCAAACTTCATATTCCTTCATCTTGTTTGGAAAGTAGTATTTCCAAACAAGTATAATAAGAACATACAGACATAAGGGCTAGATTTAATAATGCTTGTTTTTAAATGTGCTTTTGCCTCAGTGCCCCATGCTTTAACTTGTGGGACCTGGGCCTACAGCTGGTCATGGGCTTTATGGATCTAAAACCAGTATAATTCAACATGACACAACCAAGTTCCCTCCAGACTGATGTGGGCAAATTACACCATGTTGGTGAGCATGGAAAGAAGTTGTCACAAGGCTAACAATCAGCAGAACCAATATCTAAGGTTATTGCGCAGTGAACAACACAAAACATCCAAAAACAAGGTTTGAAACTTAGCCTGAGGAGGCAGTCAGTTTAAATTGCTAATCGTCACCTCAGATAACGTTACTAGCTTAGTCACATTTCACCTTGTATCCTTTAGCTCGACAACAGTGCGTTTGTGAAGTTAGTTAGATTGCAAATGTGATAAATTCACTACATTTATCAAAACTGATGTTTGAAATAATATAAAATATAAAATCCTGAATTTGCTCTGTCAAATCTGCTGTTCAACCATGCAGCACTTCTCCACTGGTGTGTGATAACTTAGAGTTTACTCAGTAAAACCATTAACATTACCAAAACAACCGAGGTCTACAACAAGCTGTAGTCTGATAGATTGATCATTTTAAAACACAAGGTGCCAATAATCCCTTTTCCTGGATTAAAATACTACAGAACTGTTCTAATATAATGATTAATGATCATATCTTACCATTCTCTTTCTTCTCATTAACCCAGCAAAAATGTCTTTATCTCTTGTGTTGTCTTAAGGGTAGAAATGACCTGTTACTATGTTTAATAGCAGAGAAAACCCCAGAAATGTTCTTTTTTTAACTTGAAACTTGACATTTCCTAGAGTAAACCCAACATTAGAAAAAGTGAAATACTCTGTTTATATTTTCAGGAAAGCTGTACACCACCAGGGTACAAAGATTGTCTTAGAGTTATTTTTGAACCCAGCAGTTATAAAATCATTTACACTCCACAAAACCCACAAAAATCCAGCTGATAAACAGTCTTGGACATGAATGACATATGTATAATGATAATCGCTGGTGTATGTGTGTGGATGAGAGGAAATTTAAAAATCTCATTAAAAACAGCCAATCAGAGGCCTTAAATTACTCAGGGGGGCCCCTAGGTACGCCTGTGCATTAAAATTGCCTCTTTTCTAGCTTCATTGCATATGTATTTATAGGCTGATAGGTAATAATGACTGTTATTTAACATCTTATTTATGGTGCTAATATTTGTTTGTTTAGAAAACCTATAGTCTAATGTGATATTTCCTAATATTTTGAGTATATTTTATGACAATACCAAAAAGCAGGTTTTGCCTGAATAATGATTCGCTAGTTTTCTTTTCCAAATTATTGTTAAAAGCACAAATTACAACTCTTCTGCAATGCATGCTTTACTACAGCTACTCCTTATTTCATCACTAGTGCACACTGTGGCTTTTGTGCACTGTGGTTGTTTTGATGTGATGTACTGTATTTAGCTGAGAGTTTACACCTAATATTATACCATTCACAAATGACCTGGCTGTGAAATTAAACAGGGAATTTACAATTTCACACAGTTTCAAAGTACATTCACTGCGGAAATCAAATCAGCTCCTCCCACCAGCCCAGAACAAAATGCGTAAATAATCACTAAATCTCTAACATATCTGATGTATTGTGTCAAAATATCTTGCTTTCTCAAAATAGCTACTTAGTTATAATCACATACTTTCTCAACAAGTAATACATTTTTCTGACTTTGTCATTTGTTGGATGTATTAAGCCAAATGTTTGGAAAATAAGTCACTATTTCTAATGAGTCATAGCTTGAACCTGAAACAGGGAGAAACAAGTCTGAACTAGGCTTAAATAAAGAATATAAAAAGCATGTGAGCCAAACTTGGTATATTGTACTGGTCATATGCTAATTACAAAGTTGTGCCTGTGTTCATTTGCATGAAAGTGCTTAGTAAGCAATCCACAAAATTGGCCAACATTGTCTGTGCAAAGTTGTAGTGGACTGTAAATTAGTGCCACTCTTAGTAAATCTGTCTCACAGACAAAAAATTAAAACATATTTTAACACTGTTTAAATAATAAACAAGTTTTACATTCAAATCATGTAATGTAACTACTTGCACACAAAATAAGCCATCTATTTGGACATTGAAATATTCTAAAGGGAAAGGTGAGGAAAGGATGAAAATTAAGTGCTCTCAAACTCCTTTGGGAAGAATATCCAGTAGCACTGTGTGACTACAATCTGACCCATGTATCTAATGTTTTTTGCAACAATAAACATTGCAAAATCATCCATACAAGTGCACACAAAATTGAGTTACAGTTATATTTCATGAGGGGCAAGTGAGAATTGCTGACTTTTGCTGGTCCACAAAAGCGGCTTTTATGTTGAACAGGAATTGGTTTGCCTTGCCTTTAACTGTAATATTCATTGGCAAATGTGTTTATCTCTGCATTATCCATGGCTTTATAATATGTAACACAGAAGATGCATGCTTACCATTATTGTGAAAGCACTTACGATTCACAGATGCAATTAAAATATTTAATGAAAAAATAGTGCAGTGAATGGACAAAATTGCAGGCTTTTGCAAGTATTGCAAGGGTTGGCAGAATTTCCATGAATTTCTATCTGATTATAGTAGTTTATAAGGACAGTAACTTTATAAGTGGAGCAGAATTGACTTTACTGATGTTGCTTCATTGCTTCATCATTCTACAATGATGTGCATATGTGCATAACTTTTTGTTTGCACTGCACTGTTTCTGAAGTGACAAACAGAGCACAAGGCTTCTTTGCACCTCCTCCACTGGTCACACTCACAAAGCAGAAGAAGAAAATAGACAAACCACAATGTTACTGATGTTAACACCCATTCTAGGAAACTGACACAGACAGAAAAAACAAACTGTTTGTTCAAGACATGAAAAGAGGTTAAACTTTATCAGAAATAATATTAAGATATAATATTAACTATTGAGTCACGTGTGAAAAAAAAACTTTGGGGAATGATGCTGGCTTGAGGGAGGTGGTGGTGGGGGGGGTCGGTAGCTCTTCTTTTTTCAGGGTGCTCTTTTTCTGTGAATATAATGCAGTTTGTTATTTGTTTATGTAGAATGTATTATAATCTCTTCACAAATGAAATGAGCTGGGCAGTATGGGTGTATCATAGTTAGAATACCAAACTATATAAAAAAAAGGTAAAATACATTTACATATCTGGTTTTAACATAATGTATATAAAGTCTGTTAACATTTGCGTTACATTACTGTAGAGACAGTGCAGTGCCTTTCCTTTTGTTTTTGTTAGTCATGTACTCTTTAGCATGAGAATGAGCCAGCAAGCTAAAAGTGATGAAGTTGCTTCAGCTCCATGTATACAGATGGAGTAGTTTACTACATAAAGCCCAGCAAATTGTGTGTTATGGTTTTGAAATGTTAATTTTTTTAAAGCAATTCAGTGCTATGGTTCATAAACAGCTTTGTCAACAATTTGTTTGAGTTTGAAAAGGGAAATTCATCAGATCGCATCGATTTCTGGACAAGTTCTGATACTGAAGTCAACATTTGAGTTTACTTTGTCCCTCCAAGGGCTCATCTAACACCCTTTACTTGAGCTAATATGTAAATAGAACAGTCCTTAAGATGGTGTGAAAGATTACCCAGAGGGGAAATGAGGCTAGTGGACGCAGGCATGCAAAAACTGGTAGTGAGACAGCTGCAGGTTGTGTGTGTTTTCTCTTAATCACTACATTGATTAATAATGATAAATGCTAAATTATTAATGGTAACATGCAGATGAAGTGAATTTCAACTGCAGGCAATGAAAAAAAACATGCTAAAAATATTGATTTGTTTTTTATATTTAGAAATATAAAAAACAATTAGATATAATGATATAATAACTCTAATCATACTTTGTTTATTTAGCTTTTTATGTTAAAAGTTTCATATGTGCTAAAAGTGATGTTGGCTGTAGCTTCTAGACTTCTTTGACTTGTCAGTCCAAAAGTGTACTCTTTGAGACAGACCTCCAAACCAAGTACACACTCCTCCCCCAGTATATCCGGAAGCAAGGTCCTCAAACCCAATAGTATATATTTGTAGTAGGAGTCCTAATGTAAGCTATAACTAAGAACTCTACATCATCTATATCTATTCAGACCTCTTTTTTTAAGTTAACCAAGGATTATGGAAAAAAGTACAACCCTCCTCTATGCTACGTGTTTCAAAAATCATATCTAAAAGTGTGGATTCCACAGCCAAGTCTCTCACCACCCAGCCTTGAAGTGCCACAAGTACATTCTCAAAAAAGCTCATTTACTTGCCTATATACCACCACCTAGTGTTTGTCCTGTGTTGTGCATGCAGATACATATTTCAACAATGAGGATCAGTGAGGTGGGCGGCACGGTGGCGCAGTGGGTAGCGCTGTCGCCTCACAGTAAGAATGGCCTGGGTTCGATTTCCGGCCGGGTGACCAGGGTAATTTCTGTGTGGAGTTTGCCTGTTCTCCCCGTGTCTGCGTGGGTTTCCTCTGGGTACTCCGGTTTCCTCCCACAGTCCAAAGACATGCAGTCAGGCTGATTGGACATGCTAAATTGCCCCTAGGTGTGAGTGTGTGATTGTGTATGTCTGTCTGTCTGCCCTGCGATGGACTGGTGACCTGTCCAGGGTGTATCCTGCCTTCCGCCCAATGACAGCTGGGATAGGCTCCAGCACCCCACCGCGACCCAGAAGGATAAGCGGTTTAGAGGATGGATGGATCAGTGAGGGTCATGCTGGGGCTCAGAGACATCCCCATCTGCCTCACAATGCAAGACAAAAAAAAATATAATACTAATAAAATATTACAAGCAAAGAAATAAACAAATTAAAAACATAGGAACCACTTTCACTAATTTCAGCACTGCACACACTGCTTACATAATGAGAGCTATAATACAGTGGGTTTCCACTCCATTAGACAGGTCAGTTTCTTCCACACACCTTTTAGACTTCCTAAAGTAGTCAGAGTGTTTTGTGTGTATGGATTAGATTATCCATAAAGAGAAATGCAGCCCTAAAACTAGCAACTCACCGAAGTCATTTTCCCCAATATGGCACAAAAATGGCATTAAATGGCCAAGGCTGGCAACCCTGAACACATGGTGCCTCTACAGTCCTGGTCCTGGAGATCTACCACCTGTAGACTTTGATAGTAGAGCTTCAGCCTTGAGAGGTGGGTCTAACACAGCTGCTGGGAATATAAACCACATATAGTGTATAAATTAGTGGTTGCGTAGTGAGAAAACAGACAAATTTATGTTCAACATTTCTCTGAGCCAGGAGTGCTTTAAAATGACTACCATCATACTACATAGCCTAACATTATGTGAGAATGCTGTTTCATAGACTTGTTCAGCACTGAACACAATAATCCCACAGCAATTTATTGTAAAGCTGAGCTTGCTGGGCCTGAACACCTCCCTCTGCAACTGGATCATGGACTCAGGGTTGTGTGCTCAGTCTCCTGCCTTTGCCACTGCTGACTCATGAGTGTGCTGCAAAGCATAGCTTAAATTACATCAACAAGTTTGCTGATGATACTACAGTGATGGTCTTAACAGCAATAATGGGGTGGCTTGGAGACTGACACAGAGACGACAATCGATCTCTTAATATTGGTAAGATAAAAGAGATGATTGCTAACTTCAGGAACAATAGTTCAATTGTGGAGATTCAAAAGCTCCAAGATACTTGGTGTGCACATCACTGATTTCACTTGAACCCTTAACAGCACCCACCTGGCCAAGAACGCCCAGTAGCAACTTCACTTTCTGCAGAGGATGAAGAGAGCAAACCTCTCCCTCACTTCCATCCTCACTACTTTCTAAAGGGACAATAGAGAGCGGCCTGACCAACTATCTCACTTTCTGGTATGGAAACTGTACCTTCTCAGATAAAATGTCACTGCTCAAAATGAACATGTATCTCCAACTGTCCTTTATATTGCATTTCATGATGAATAGACAATAAGAAATTCTCCAAAATTACTTTGCCTTCTCCTGTCAAGTTATCATTTTGGAGATGTTGGACATGTTTTTTTTGATAGTAAACTGGTTAACAGATGTTTTAGCTGGTTTACCTAGTCAACTAGCTACACTGACCAAAGTCTTCAAGAGTGTCTCACCTTACTTACTAATTCTGTTACACTGTAAAAGGGAAAACAAATTCACAATCTGCCTATCATATAATAAAACGGCAAAAACTTGGAACTTTAGCATTATGTTTCTTTGATGGAAAAGCTTAAGATTTCTGCAGACAGAATGACACACAACTCAAGCTGACACAAAGAGCTTACATATTATTCATCCGTACCTTGAAGAGCACTCACAGTGCACAGTGCAAGAGACAAGTAGTTAAGAGTGACATATCCCACACTCGCAACCCTGTTACTGGAGGGGACATGTTGAAAATGTAGGCTCAAGTTTTTAGGCATGTGTTCGAGATCACACTTGTTTTTGCATCTGAGCGTGTGCAGTGTCCAGCTTCTCATAAGAAAATGTAAAGACATCTACTACATATACAATGTTTCAGGAGATATTTCTGAAGAGATTAGATATAAGATGATCCAAAGGAAAAGAAAATAAACTAGTTGTAAATAAACTTGTCTTTATTTTTATATTCCATATTTAAAAACGGTTTGCAAACCACACAGATAGCCCTACTGAAGTGAGCCAACCATTCATGGTTAAAGCCCATCCCTGCAAGCCCACTCGCTGAATCCCCTAAAGCATTAGCCCCAAGGTGGCTGTAAAATGAACCTGCAGTAAAGACAGACAAAGGAAAAACCTTTTAAAGAGACCCAAACACAAGCGCCAGTGTGTCTCAGTAGCCAATTAGGTCCAAGCTCCGCGTCCCAGTTTCACCTGCAACACTTAAGGCAAACCTAACCAGACGGCCCAGAGGGTCTGGATCTCCATCCAGTAAAGTCATTTTGTCCCTCACAGCTCAGTGAGTGTTAGTAATAAAGTGTTGAGCTCTGCTAGGACTGACAATCAGAGAGACTGAAAACAAAAAACACAGACACAGGGCCATATCTACTAAACATTTGCAGTGACACTAATTTTTGCGTGCACAAAATCACTTATTATTAGCTGATTCATTAACCTGTGCAGAAGTCTTTTTTCACATGTTCACAAGGTCGACACTGAGCTGTAGATTTAGCATGCCTGACTTTGTGACTATGCATTTTAGGGGGTTTCACTGGTGAGGCAGAAAAAACAGGGGAGGAGGAGACTATGCAAGCTAACAACTTGTAGCGATTTATCAACCAGAACTGCTTTGAAAAACTTGTTTTTAATGTCAAAGAATAGGAGGTGCCATTACTGTGAAAATTCTTCCTGCACTTTATTGTTTTGTAGGGTGAAGTTTCTTTTCACTACCTCTGGGTTTTCTTGGCCTTAGCTGTGAAAATGTAGCTAATATGCGGTCCAGCAAGCAAGAAGTTACAGTTATCAGTTATCTGCTGGTTAAAGTCAAAAAGTTCAGCATGAAATCCAGTTAAATTTACTATTTTTACAAGACATACATGTTTAGATTTTGGTTATCAAAAAGTTCTCTAAAATATATTGGGACATAATTACAAGGAGTATTTTGCTCTTTTTGAGACATGATGTATGTTGTATTGTGCGTTAGCAGAGACCTCTGCAATTATAAGCCTGTTCAAGATACATCAAATTGATTGAGCAGTTGGGAGTAGGAACACTAACAAGATATTATGATCTCAATACCACATGGGTATTAAGTCTAAAACTATTCAAGCAATACACACTTCTCATTCAAAATGCACTGCATTGCAAACTTCTGTTGAACACAATTCTGGTGAACACAAAATAATCCACCCCAATTATCAATTACTTCCCAAACTCCCTTGGCTGAACCCACACCTAAACTGAAGTTCAAAGAATAGAAAAAAAACACAGTGAAACTAAGCAGCAAGGCACTCTATTTAAAATCTGCAACAGCATCACCAGTAAAACATAAACAATAGCTGTGGAAAAGAAAAACAGCAACAAAAAAAGTATAAGCTGTATCAGTCTATAAAAATACACAAAAGCAAGATACATTAAACTCTTTACATTCACTGAGTGTAATGCACATATATTGGAAAACTTGTGAATTTCATCAAGTAATGTCAGTATAGGGCAGAACATACCAAATTCACAGTTATAACTTGATAGCATGGCTCATGGAAATGTGATGTCCAGCTTTGAGCCTAAACAGATAAATACACAGACAAAATACAAAATATCAGCAAACATATCCCATCCATTACAGAATGTATGCCCTAGACTGCAACACACAGTCTGTAATAAAGGAATTATCACCATGTCCAATGTTGAGCAAATACACCTGGTAGCATCAATGAAGCTAGCAGCAGTAGTTGGAAGCTACACTCGATCCTGTGTACACCCTCCACAGTGCAGCTGTATTACTGTATTACTTAGCTGAATGTTAATAAAAACAAATCCCAAATTACAGTGTATAATAGAAAATAAAGCTACCAGAAAACAAAGTAATATTGACAGTGCACTCCTTTATTGTAGCATACCTTATCATACTTAGTCACAATGGATGAATTAAAATGTACACCAACACTGCCAGCTAGCATTAAGAATCTGGCATAGCTCACCTGCTGTGCAGCGAACTTGGCTTAGAGATGGCTTCAGCACACCAAAATTGTCCCAGGTACAGTTATAGCTCAGCAACTGATGCAATGGCAAGAAAAGCATCTGAGTCCACCCCTACTGAGTCAGCCCAAGTGAGGCTTTACAGATCCACGTACAGACCAGCGTTCAACCGAGCGGGAGCTGCGTACTTACAGCTGCCTCTGGAAACTTTGGCTTCAAAATGCACTTGGTGAGTAATGCTTGGTTTAATTAACAGTTTTCAATTTGATATTTATTCAAACCTAATCCTATAATTTGTTAATGTCTAACTTTTTACATATTAAAATGAAAATGAGCATCACTTGCTATTAGTTATATAGTTAGCAAGAACCTGCTATGCTAGGCTGGTGAGTCACCATTTTTGCTTAATGTTTGCTTGGGCCGGGTCTGTGTGCTGAAATTGGGCCGACCTTGCCAGCAAGTAGGAATCATTTTGCTAGCTGGGTCACATTAGCTTAGCTCAGGAGAGCAAATGCTAATAGGACCCAACTGTCTTTGCCATCTGCCCCAGCACTAACCAGAAAGAAACCCACTTTGATTACTAAGCGCAGGTATTACAACAAAAAGCAACATAACTTTATGCAGCCAATGCTCAATAAACAGGCCCAGTATCAGAGACACTGCTACGCACACCCACACTAACTTAGCCTAACAGCAAGAAGCAGGAGGAAAGAAACTGCTCCCTGGACCCAAAGCTGTCTGCATGTATACCTGATCCTAGGTTCCCAGCTGGCTCAATAAATGCCTGCTCCTGTCCCAATAAAGACATGCCGAAAAATTGTCTATTACACATGATACATATATTATAAAATATAACAATGTGTCATTCTGCCGCTGGCTGAGCATTGTACATTTTCGCACTATGCAAAAACGCTTCCTTAGTTCGAGTATGTGTTGTGTTATTGGGGTTATTTCTTATCTGGGTGTGTGGTTTGGTGGGTTTTTTGTGTCCTGGGAGTCGCCAGTGGCCCTAAGACTTTGGTTAAAAAAACTCTTAAAGGGCCACTGAGTTTCATGCAGGTATGTTCCATTTTCCACTCATTCTCAAAGAGAAGGTTGTGAAAAGAAACTGGCTTCACCTAACTTTTCTTCCCTACAATAATATACATACATAAATACATACATACATATATATATTAATGAATTTATAAACCACACATGAATTTCAGTACTCTAGTGGTCTTGACTACAAGACTACAGTTGCATAAGATTCAAGTCCATTTTGATTCAAGTCGGATTTTGTACATAAGCAAAAAGACCATTATACCAGCCTGCACCTTGTTGGTCATTCAGACTCAGCATTAGCGGCTTTAGTTTTGGAAAGCTTTATGCCAAAATCGTCTCTGCAGTTCAAACCACGAAATCACAGAATGAAGGAGAGATCTTGAAGGAGTTTGCTGGTTGTTTATTGCAGTGCTGCAATAACAACAAAGAGAAACGGATCACAAAATCTAAAAAAGTTAGATTTTTTTTTTTTTTTGGAAAGAGTAGATTTGTGAAAGACTTACGTTTTCAGGGGGGCTAGGATGAAAAACAAGGTGACTGAAGCCTCCCTAAATGGGCTGTAGAATTTGTGTATAGGCTGTACAACATATGTAACAGGACTTGTCTTCCGAAAAGCTCCACTTCAGACTCACTAGTCAAAAGATGTGGCTGGGACATGTGTAAAAGTGAGATGTAGTTCCTGATAGTGTTTTTTTGTTTGTTTGTTTGTTTTTTTACAGTAGGATGGAGTATGTTATTGTCATTTCTACAGCTAAAACAAATAAAAAAAAAAACATTATCAATAGTCTGTGGATTTGATACAATGCTGTTTAACTACAAAAGTTGAAATGGACTGTGTCATAATGAAAAAAGTAAATGTTTACTGCAATGTATCAAGTCATCAAAGGTAAGACATTATTGGTCCATAACATTTTTCACCTAGCATAGGATGGTTGAGTTTAGGTTATGAAGTTTGCTGTGTTTTTTTTCCTTGCCTTTGTTCATCTTGGCTGTTTAATTAACACTTAAGTTATGCCTTCTTCAGTAGAAATGTAGTGAGCAAACACATTTTAAAGTGACAGGTGCTGTTTGTGAGTGAAGTGTTGGGTGTGTTTAAATTAATTCAGTATTCTGGTAGATGTGTATACAATCTTTCTCTCTCTCTCTCTCTCTCTCTCTCTCTCTCTATATATATATATATATATATATATATATATATATATATATATATATATATATATATATATATATATATATATATATACACTTTTTAAAAAATGGAAATCTCTCTTAAAGCCATTTTGCAAGTACAACAAACAGGAGTGAAACAGCCCATACTGGCAACCACAATTGAGAGCTTTTTTTGCTGAAATGCATATAAGGGTCCTGAATGGTATGAACTATTTCCAGAATCAGGATATTAAATACATTTATTATGATACTGACCACCATAACATGACATTTAGAGGAGACATATCAATAGAAGAAGGAAAACAACTGTAATTATACTGTAATTATTAAAATATATTGAACACAAAAGCAGACAGAACAGAATTACACTTCTGTTATGCTCAAACAAAAGAAGCTATTAATGAGAAAATACTAAAGATGATGAAATAACAGAAATTACTACAAAATAACAATGCAAAAAGTCCACAATAATAGTAAAATAAAAATACATTTTAAAATTAATAAACTCATTGTGCTCATGAAATATTACAAAATGCTCCTTTCACATGTTTTAAAAGGAAATATATAATGCTACATAAAACTGATCTGCATATTTATGTTGAAAGTACAATGTTTGTTACAGTAAAAAAAAAAAAAATCTAAATTTAAGAAAGCCAGTATCAACAGTTTATGAAGACAGCATGGAAAAATAAAAATATTAAAAGTGACAAGCAAATGCATATGTGCAGTATATGCAAAAATATTCATAAAGAATGAAATGACTTTAAATCAGAAATACAGACATTTAAAGCATGCAATATTATAATTATAAGGTAAATATATTCTATTTGACACTTATCAACATGCTGCAGCTTCTGTTGCTGCTTATGTTCTGTTCTCCTCATCAGTCTTAGCTGTGTAAAATACAATGATGAACATTTCTAATTTATCAACTTTGAAGTTCATATATTAACATAGAATACTGGCTAATTTAGAAATGCCTGTCAGAGTATATCTGTTGTAAATGATTCACAGAAAGATTGTGAGTTCTTACATCAAGCCATGTAGCATTTGACTGCCAGCACGATGGACACCAGCAGATACAGAGATGCTGCCATTAAACTACTGAGCAGACTGAACACTGAGAATGAAGCTCCTGAATTAGATGCACCTGAAACAATGAAATTATTTTAGTGCTGTACTTGCTAAATGCATGACAATATATAAAAAAAAGCTTAAGAATTGTATTTACTAATTTTGATATTACATTAGTTTTCTACTTTTATTATTACTGCAATAGCATCTGACAGGATTGCTGCTCTCTCCAGATTCAGACTCACACCAGTACACTCCAGTATGGGATGTGTTGAGGGAGCTGATGCTGCATGTAGATCCTGTAACTGATCCCCAGCCTGATGAACAATCTGACACCTTCTCACTGTGTGTGTATCGTCTCACTCTCCATCCAGTAGAGTCACTCTGTCCCTCACAGCTCAGTGAGAGAGAGTCAGTAATAAAGTGTTGAGTTCTGCTGGGACTGACCATCAAAGAGACTGAAAGAGATGCACCTGCAAGATGCAGACAAGTTTTCTAGAATGATGCTGATAGAGTTCCATAATCAATAATACAAACTATTCATGATAGAATGAGTTTCATGAATCCACAGCATACATACAGGTTTTGTTTTATTTGGTGTGTGGACATTTATTCACTCTCATGTGCATTAAATAATGAAATAAGCAACCAACTAAAGAAATCTGAAATGTGGCAATATATTATTTTTTTTATTTTTTATTTTTTAAATATATGACATATATTAACATGTATGAATTTCCTTTATATCCTAATTATATCTGTCACATATGTCAACTATAATTAGGATATAAGGGAAATTATAACATGTACATATGTAACAATGTAAATGACAACTTATACAAACATGTTAGTGTAACACCTATATTCAACAATGTATGATAGAAAACATTATTCATAAAACAGTATATATACATACACACTTTATGGAAATACAAAAGGTGGCGATAAGTAAGGAGCTAACTGTATAAGGTTACAAACAGTCATACAACTGCCGTAATCCATGACAAACCTGTTCAACTGTAGGCTCCCTTACCTGATTTCTAAAAGGAGATTAAGACCAGAAACATTGTCATTGCAAGAAAATGAATGTGTTAACAGGCTGTTCGTTTCAGCTTGTAAGAAAAGAATGAAGTAGTCTGGAAAGAGAACGCTTAGACAGTTATCCATAATACATAAAGTTAACTTATTAGAGCCCTAAACAGGAATTTATTACTATGCAGTCATTAGTGCTGTGGTGCCACCTCTGAGCTTAAGGTTTGGGTCAGTTGGGAAAGCAGAGAGGAGCACATAGAGGACCTCCAGAATGCTGTGCGCCTCTCTGCAGCCTTTATTTATTTTAAATTTTATGTGCTGTGTGTTGTTTAAAGCTGAAATGTGTTATGTTTTGGTTGTGGTAAATTGTATCCTTTTCAGCTAATTTACATGCTGGTAGTATTTTACCATCTTCGTGCTGTGTTTGGCTTTAGTGACTTCCTTGCCTTTTTCCCCCTCCATAGTTCGGTCTCTTTGCTCTCTGTTCAATTAAAAGCATTTTCCTGCGCTGATGCTACATTGGTGTCAGGAGTGGCATGCAGCAGACTGCAAAAAAGACAAAGCCTAGAGGAAGGGGTTACCAAGCGCTACACCTACCCCCTCCTGGACAGGTCCAGCCAGCTGAGAGCGAGGCAGCTGGCTGGGGAAGATGGCGAAGAAAACAGTACGGCGAGTCTTAGCAGCACTGCTTAGCTGGAGCCTGTTGAGCAAAATTCGGCATGCATCTGCTTACCCCGTTACAATGGCAAGGGTACCTGGGAGCTGTTCTCTGCACAGCTGCAAGTGGTCACCTGTCACCAGGTGGCCAGGTGGCTGCTCCTGGAGAGGTGAAAGCTAAAGGGAAAGTGGATAAGCATGCTCATGGTAGAACTGAGCATGAAGCTTAGACAGAGATACCCAGTGTTTGAGAAGGCTAAGCAGGAAGAGTTAGCGCTGGAACATTTCCTGAACGTGCTGATGCTGGAGGAGCTGAGATGGCACATGCAGCTCACCACATTGGCCAGCCTTCAAGCAGCCACCACTGAGGCAGAGAGGACAGAACTCATCCTTGGCATGAAGTCACTGTGTCAAGCAACACAGTGCTACATGGCGGAGGAGCTTAAGTAGTAGACATCATGCTGAGCAGCCCTGGAGCGAATGGTGGCAGAGCAACTGGTGTGCTGGCAGTGCAGGAAGAGGGGACACTGCACCAGTCAATGCCTCAACCCTGAGCCAGCAGGCAGAATGACCATCAGTGTCAATAAAACAGGCAAGAAGATCAGTGCTATGACCAGGTATGCTCCCACCTCAACAGCAGTGCACTTGACATCCAGGAAGTGACAACCATCAAACTCAAGTTTGTCACTGATAGCTGAATCGACACGAGAGGAAGGAAGCGGCTCACAGTCATGGGGGGCCTGAGCCAAGTACACAATGTCTTGCTTGCACCTATATAGAATGCATGCATACTTGGGTTGCCACATGGATGTGGAGCAGTACGTGCATTGCTGTAACCAGTGCATGGCAAGTAAAGGACCACTGCAGCCGTTGCACACCCCACTTCAGTCTCTTCACTTCGGTGCACCAATGGAGAGGATGTCCCCACCACTGTCTTCATGTCATGCGTCGGGCCAGGAGGTGCTGCTGTTTGTTCTGACAAGGACTCTTATTTTAAAAGTGGCCTAACCACTGAGCTTTTTTAGGCCTGTACAACAGGAAAAACTGTGTCAGTCACAAGTTGAAAGCTGAAGAATGCAGAACTGTGCCCATGTCTGAACCCCTGTTGAAATCTTTGTCATTGCTGCAACACCTCAACCTCATGTAAAACCTCTCAGGAAGAAGCTGGCAGTGCTCCAACTGAAATATGTGTCAGTGCTGCCTTCACCTTAACCCCACCACTCTGGAAGAAGCTGACAATGCTGCTACCACCTCAACCCCAACTGAACTCTTTGTCAGTGCTGCCACCTCCTCAACCTTATGTAAAGCCTCACAGGAAGAAGCTGGCTGTGCTGCCACCACCTCAACCCTAACTGAGGCTACAAATAGAAAGAAATCTGGCTCTCAAGAGTTCTGTTGACAACTTAAACCAGCACAACAAAGGTAATTTCCTTAAAGAAGAGGTTTTATCCTATATCAAAAGAACACAGCAAAGTGAGACAATAGTACCACATAACTGGGTAAAATAATTCAAAATGAACTGTTCTCATGCATCAGTGACAAGATAGTAAATTAAATTGTTTCTTAAATGAAAGAATGCAAAGAATTTACAATCATTTTGTCCTGAACCTCAGATGTCAGCCACAATGAACAGATGTCAGTAGTCATTAGAACAGTCAGCTTCCCAGAAGCTCTTGAATACACAGGCCTTGGACTATCATCACTAATTCTGCATAAGTTGGAACATCCGAACATCTCTTTCAGTGACTGAAAAGGCCAGTCCTAAGACAACGGGGCTGATATGAATGGAAAAAACAAAGAAATGCAGGCCAGACTGCTAGAGAAAAATCCTTGTGCTCTTTGTGTCTTGTGGAGCTTAAACATTAAACGTGATAGTGGAAGATGCAGCCAGAGCATTGGTTGATGCAACAAGCTTTTTTGGAGTGCAAAAGCTTTTCAGTCTTTTCTCAGCTGCTCCTTACAGTTGGATTATACTGAGGGATTATGTGGTTGATCACTCTCAAGAGCTGAAGTGAAACATGGTGGGAAGGTAGACTGAAAAGCATTGAGCCCTTGTGCTATCAGATCGACAGTGTGCGGGACACAGCACATGACCCTACTATCAGGATTGATGCTCATTCACGTGCTGAGGAAGTTGGATCCTATAGGCTACATTAGCACAGCAGTGGGAAAGTGGCCCAAATCTGATTTTCTCATCAAATTAGATTTTTTGGTAAGGCTGTTCATAATATAAGTAAGGCTGCTCACAATAACACTTCCTGTAGCACGGTCATCCAGAGGTAAACAATCAAAATGGAGTCACAGTAACAGCCGCTCCTGCATTTTTCCATTTCATCTTCGTTAATAATAAGTTCCAAAGGCTGACAGCTGTGCTTATCACCCACAATGCGTTCAAGCTCACTGCAAAAAGGGCATGTTATTTGGCTACAGCCATATCTTTGATTCATGTCCTTGGTGCCTTTAAACTTGACACTGCAGCCTTCTGTCCTATAGCTGCATTCGGTTATTTTTTTTCAAAATGTCTGTGAACACAGAACGGTTTAGATAAGTGTCATCTAATTTTGATTGTACAGAAACAACACCCTTAATGTTTGAGACCTCAGCAGTGTGAAATTATGATGAATATCGAGTTGAATTGACATAAGTCGCATGAATTCCGATCTGGTCAGACTGAGTCGCATTGCTGCATATCAGCTGCATATCGGATTTCAGTTACACATACGAAAGTGACGCAAATCAGAATTGACAATATCGGATTAAATGTATTTTTTTGCTGTTCACACTGCCACACAGAACACATCTATGTCACATGTGAAGAAAAAGATTAGATTTGGGCCACTTTTACCTGCTGTGTGAACAAGATTCTAGATCTGGAATCTGTGGTCTGGTATGAGGTTCTCTCAAAAATCATGACTCTTAGCAAACTCCTTCAGTCTGCCACCATGCAGTTAGATGACACTGTAGACCTCATTCACAAAACCAAGACTTCTTTGATCAGGTACAGAGCCACTGGTTCTAAAGAGGTATTGGTCTCAGCAAGAGAAAGAATGAATGTGCTAGAAATACTTCTGCAGCAGCAGATGAGCCACAGGTGGATGTCATGAGGAGAATGGAAGTACCCTTTTTCAATGCTAGGTAGACTATGTCTTCCAATCCTTGGAGGAGCGCTTTAAGTAAAGGACAAGTTTGGCATGCTACTCAATTTCCAAAATCTTGACGCATGGTCAGTCAGAGACCCATGGTTGGTCAATTGTCACAGAATTGGAAAGTCTTTCCACCCCTCCCCCTCCCCCTTCCCTCAAGGAAATGACAGCAACAGTTTTCTTCATCAAAATAAGGTGTGCAAACTGTACATAAATATTACTGTTACAGCTGCAGAGTGAAGATTCCTAAGGCTCAAACTTTTTAAAATCAACCTGCAGTCTTCCATTGCCCAAGAACATCTGAGTGGACTTATCAGTATCAACCGTGAGGCGGGCAGCCAGACATCCTATGATGATGTGATAAGTACTTTGCTTCAAGAAAGGCAAGGCAAGTCAACCCCATTATCCACATTTTTTTCTATTTTACCACAGAGGCTCCTCATCCATCTCCCACCTTACATGTGATGCTTCAGCTCTCCCCCCTACATGTGATGCCTCACTGTCCTGCTGCTCTCATTCAGCTACTCCCGCTCCTTCCACCCTGGGTCACCCCTGCATCTTACAGCAGAGGAAATGCTTCAGAACATCCTTTGGCCTTACTCCATCTGTCCCTTTGCTTGATGATGCCTCCTTTTGGGACTTGGCTGTCTAGCTCCAAGAAGAAGCCTTTCAAACTTCCAGCCCAATTTCTCTGAGTTCTCTATCCTCCTTTAATCTGTCTCCCCTCATCCTACCACCATATATTGAAGGCATGGTCCAAATTCACAAATCTAATTTAGTAGAAATTATACTTATGTGCTCACCTTTCATGATTAGTGTAACAGAGTTGCTGTAGTGTGATTTAAGCATGCCACGTCTCACTCCTCTGCACCGATACTGATCTCCATCAATCACAGCATCTCCTCTGATGGTGAGAGTGTCTCTGTTTACAGTGTAGTTCACAGACTGAGACACTGCAGTCCATCCACTCTGTTTATTCTGTTTATACCACTGATATGTCCATCCATCACGAGGGTTAATCTCACACTTCAGAGTGACTGACTCTGCAGTGAACACAGAACTCTCTGGTTCTACAGTCAGTGTAGCTCTGGGTACAACTTTGGAAAGAGAGGGAAAAAGAGAATATCAGTATGGTTTCATTTTAAGGAATACATTAAGGGGGTCATTAAGAGCTTGCTCTTTGTTCAATAAAAACCAAATTAGAGACTTCTAAATGGTTTAATTACTGTGCATTAAGCTTTATTCATTTTGACCTGTATTAGTGCAAAGATGATTTTGGTGGATTTTTGTTTGCTATAAACATTTCAGCTGGAAATATTTTAAGTCTCAACACATTTTAACAACCAAATACTGATAAATTGTATATATTCTAAAATGTAAATATTGTACACAAGACTTTAGAATATGGAACATATCTTAAAGTACTAGTAACTTTTTAAACTCTTATTAGCTCTAAAGTAGTAAACCCCAAACGTCACTTGATGCTACCTAGAACTGATAGGAATGATGCACTAATATGTGAATTTAGGTGATTGTTTGATGCTCAATAATTTGCATAACAATGCCTGAACAAAGTGTTTGTTTGTTGTGCATTATTACAATAAAAAATGCAATTATTAGTGATTTTAACAGCCTTCCAATTGTGCACTAATACAGGTTAAAATGAAAAAGCTTAATGTACAGGGAATGGGTTTTACTGAACAAAGATCTAGCCCTTAAAAAAACCCTACATGTGTTCCTTAAAATAAAGCGTTACCACATAAACAATAATGCATGCATGCTATTTACTAAATGTTCTGGTAAAAACAACTCGTAGTGTCTCTTTCTGGACCAGTGATTGCCAGATCTCATCCTCAAATACATAAAAAAAACATGAATGATAACGAGCTCACCCTTTACAGTGAGTGTAACAGAGTCACTGTACTGTGATGATGTTGGTCTGTAACGTCTCTCTCCTCTACACTGATACTGATCTCCATTAATCACAGCATCTTCTCTGATGGTGAGAGTGTCTCTGTTTACTGTGTAATACTCAGACTGAGGCACTGCAGTCCATCTACTCTGTTTATTCTGTTTATACCACTGATATGTCCATCCATCACGAGGGTTAATCTCACACTTCAGAGTGACTGACTCTCCACTAAACACAGGACTCTCTGGATCTACAGTCAGTGTAGGTTTGGGTTTATCTACAGAAAGAAGAGAACAACATTAATAATAACACAGACTAAACATCTGGTCTCATCTAAATTGCTGTGATACTGTGATAAACTAATGAACACAGTCAGTGTAACAGCATCACTGGTGTGTGAGTAGCGTGATGTTCCTCTCTCTGTTCCTCTACAGGTGTATTTTCCTCTGTAAGACTCTGTAACAGAGCTGATTCTGTACTGCTGTTCATTACTGACAGGAGTGTATGGATCATCTTTAAACCAGCTGTACTGCCAGTTAGAGACTCCTCCTCCCTGTATGACACATCTGAGAGTGACGGTCTCTCCTATAAACACCTGATCATCAGGCTGTATGGACACCACAGCTTTTGGTCTCTCTGTGGAAACATCCGATGAAGTTGTTTACAGTGGCAATGTAAACTATAAAGAATGATAGAAATACAGTACAAATACATCTGAAAACAAACAATATTAATACAAGCCTGGCAAAAACAGCATACAAAGCAGCTTCATCTAAATTTTGACCTTTGACTCTTGAAACTAAATATGCTCCTCCTGACTAAACCAGTTTTGAAACTGTAAACTAATGTTTTATTCAACATATGTATTTGAGTCGAATAAAACTAGATAATGTACTTCTTACCACACAAAGTAATGCATAAGGTTGAACCAGAAGAAACAAGGCCACTACTGTGCTCTGCTCATTTAGCATGTAGTTATTTAACACACATTTTATTTAGCATAATGTTAAGGAGCATAGGGTACTCAACAGGAAAAAGGTTACATATGTAAGGTTTTAGGAACAGAATAAAAATATTATCATCTTATTCCAAACAGAGGGCTGAGATAATGTATTAAACATTAATTAACTCAAATTACTTAAACACAGTGAATGTATAAAAGTTTTATGATGAGGGACTGTAATATCTCTCTCCTCTACACCAGTACTGATCCTGATCTGCTGATCTGATGGTGAAAGTGTTTGTCTGAGACTGATAGACTGCAGTTCTACTGCTGCCTTTATACCACTGATATCTCCAGTTTCTGTAAGACTCTCACACTTTAGGGTTGGCAAGGAAGATGTGGAGACAGGATACAAGTGTGAGTGCTTTTTATTAGAGTCAGTCTCAGGTGCAAAAAAAAAGCTAGCAGAAACACAGAGGGCAGGGGAATCCATAGAAAACAACCACTAAACAACCCTGAGTATGAAATACAAGCTACAAAAAAAAGACTATGAAAACAATGGAATAATTCAGACAAACCAGGCAACAAACAACATCAATGCTCGCCATAGAACAAAAGAGTCACCTAAAAATAATATTTTAATGACAAATTGTATGATTTTATGTGTGTGCTGTTCAAAGCTGTGTTTGCTAGTCATGTACCGGCTAGCATGTTTGAACTCTCCTTAAAATTAACTAAAATTGTCGCAAGAAAAACAGTCACTTCCAAACCATATGGTAAAGTTTCAGAAGTGTTGTGATTGTTTTGGTAGAGACAAAATGGAATGTTCAATCATTTATTTTAATAAAATAAACACGATTAAGGTGTAGGGTCCCTCAAAGCAAAAGGAATTTAGTTTAAAGTCAAGTCAGTTAAAAGTTCAAAATATCTTTTCGACCCTGACTTTGAACTAACTTGATAGAATGGTCCATATAGATTCTGCTATGTATGTTCACTATTGTATATTCTGTCAGTAAAGGAGGTAGACATGTCATATGAGAACTGAATAATTATTATATAATCACATGAGCACACATATTGAGGCTTTTAGTCATGTTTCAAGTGTGTATGAAGTAGCGAAACTCAAACTACATCACCTGAATATTAAATAATAGTTCTGCTGGACAACAAAACCTTGCTTTAGAACAGCGGTACTCGGTCCTGGTCCTGGAAATCTACCACCCTGGAGAGTTCATATCCAACAGACCTGGCTTTAACCCTAATGTTCATTATCAGAACCAGGGGTGCTAGATTTAAGTTGGAACTAAGGTCTGCAGGGTGGTAGATCTCCAGACATCCAGAACCAAGAATCGTGATCATGACATTGTATAAACTCTGAACTCTGTCTATCTGCTTTTCTACTTACTATTTATTTATTTATTTATTTATTTGTCTGTCTTCCTCCTGATTTTCTGTTCCCATTGAACATTCTATGTTTGCCCCTGTGACATTAATATTAACCTGTATTCATTAAGAATTTACTCACTGAACCTGTAATCTCTAATGCTGAACTAGGGCTGGACGATAAAACGATAACGATAAGTATCGCGATATAACTTTTCCTCGATAGAGCGATAAGACAGGTTCGATAAATGTTCGATATAATACACCATTCTCACACTTCCACCTTTTAGCAAAAGCCCTGGTGGCGTTTTCTACTGCAAGGAAAGCGACACTACTCTGCTGTCGCCAGGAGAGGGCGCACTTCCGAGTTTTTCGACTTGATTAGAGAGGGAGGGGGCCACGAGTAAAAAAAGGGTCGCCAAATATACTTTAGCAACGGCTCAAACGCGGAGTTACACAGTCCCTGTTTGAGTGGATGTTATCGGCGATCTGTTCTCCTGTGACCGAGTGTGAGTGACGAGGTCAGTGGTGTAACTGTACTGTCCTACAGTGAACTCACCTCTTTACTAACAGCCTAACCAGCTTTAGTGGTGTTAAGTCACGTCTGCAGCGCCGTGTTACAGCGCCAAACCGTCATATTTTAGTATTAGTGCATTCTCGAGCAGAAAGTGAAAGAAAGAAGTGGGTTCATGTTCGAAAGTAAACTGAGGAAGCTATGAGGAATTGGAGAGCGGGAGAGCGCTGTCTTTCCAGGCTAGCTGTTTTTAGCTGCTGGCTAACTTGAAGCAGCGCTCCGGCAAAACACGGTGAATTGATGATACTGTAGATCAAACAAGACACAAAATCACCGCTTTCAGTTTAAACATACCTGAAAGGAGGACTCTGTTTGACTGGTGTGAGAGATTCACACTGTAGATGATGCTTTTACACAGCGAGCGTCAGATATACTGCGGTTCACCCCTTAAACAGAGAAACCCAGTCGTCGCTAGCTGCTGTCTGAATACTGTGATATGCTCTGACATGGATGTGGTAGGAGTGACCGCAGTGACCTACCGAACCGAGTTGTCATTGTTGAGAAACTAAAGAGTTTAGCACTGTTGTTGGCCACTTGTTTAGTATTTGTAACGGGGTAGCCGAGCGCTCGTCGCCAGACAGCTAAAAATAATCTGTTTTCTTTCTTAAATTATGACTATTACAAAAATTGCAGCTGTGCTTTTCAAGCTGATAAAAACAGCTCAGACACTTTCTCCCACTCTTCCACGACAGATTAGTGAAATGTTCCACTGTTTGCCGAGTGTTTGTCATGATCGGACCATAAGTGATAGTTTAAAACCACAGTTAACCACCCAGGAGCAAAATCAGCCTTCAAATGTGAAAGAAATCATGATTTGACATTTATCGCGATACGTATCGATATCGAATGATATGAATTTTGTTTATCGTGATAACGTTTTTGGCCATATCGCCCAGCTCTATGCTGAACACAATACTTGTGCCATTTACACTTCACTAGTTTATTAGGTACACCTACATCTAACTACATTTACAGGCCATTTTATCAGAAACATTTATCTTAAATAAGTACTTTGTAGATTTACAGTTACTGACTGGAGCCTTTCTAATGATTTATCATCCTTCTTCTACCCTATCCGTCAATGTAAAGGGACCACTCTAGGACAACCACTGAGCATATATTATTTGGGTGGTGGATCATTCTCAGCAAAGAAGTGGCATGGTAGTGATGTGCATTGTTCTCATGCAAGTGTATCGCACACTGCAGTGCTCCTGAAGTATTTAAACATTATATACACCTACTGGTCACTTTATTAGACACGCGTAGCTTGTTCATCCATCTTGCTGGTATCATTTTTCCAAACATGATTTGTGTTAGTCATCCTCTAGTCCTTGATCAGTGTTTAGTTTCTGACCATGCTTTTGGCAGGATATTTTCGTTGGTGGGCTATTCTCCACCCAATGTGTAAAAACATCAGCAACATTGCTGTGCCTGATGCCCTCATACCAGAAATCAAAACACACTACCATGTGAGTGTCACTACTGTGCTGAGAATGATCCAGCATCCAAATAATATATCTTCAGTGGTGGTCCATTTCAACTGATGAATGAGCTAGAGGGCGATTAATAAATTGTACAGCAACAGATGGGCCACATCAGTAAGTGTAAACCTATGATGTGCACCTATATGATTGGTGTACCTGTTAAAATGGCCAATGTGTGCAGGCACAAGGTAGGTGTACATAATAAACTAGCAAGTCAGTGTACATCTATTGATATAGTGGGATTTATATTAATGATCCAAATAAGCTAAAAAAACGTAAATCATAACCTTTACTGCATTCGGCCAAATATTTAACATGCTACACACTAGCCAACTAGAGCTTTAGCAGTCTTGCCCAATGACTAAATTATAATAAATTGCACTGTCAATAGAAATTCTGCTTTGAAACTCCTTAGTGTGTCTTCCATACTTGTAAAACTGATTCATTCAGTGACACTAAATATTCAGCAAAGAGTTGAAGATAAACAAACTCACCTGACACAGACAGTTTAACAGGACCACTGTTTTTTGTGCTCATTGGGTCACCTTGAGTCCGTGTTCCCTTGCAGGTAAATTCAGCTGTGTCAATTTCGGTCGCCTTAAATGTGTATTCACTTTGCTCTTCAGATGGCTGAACATTTCCATTCTTATACCAGCTGTAAGTCCACACCCGGCCTTCTTCTCCCTTTATTTCACACATTAGAGTGACGGTCTCTCCTATGAATATTTCTTTCTGGTCAGAAGGCTCTTTAATTTTAACCACTGGCTGATCTGTAAGAACCCAACAACAAACATGTATCCTTAAAGGAAAGATCTACACTGATCTACTAAACATCAACAAGATCAGCTTAATTTACTATTGCACTGATCCCAGTAATGCAATAAACAGGTTAATATTTGTATTATACCAATTTGGGCCACTTTTAAGTCACCTGTTAGATGAAAGGTTTAAAATGTATACATAAATACAAACAAAATAATGCAGTATATGAGTGAATTTGTATATGAATTAATTACCATCAGTATGTCCACTGAGCATAAGGACAGTCAGTGCTAAAGTAGAGACAGAAACAATGGATATGGTGCATTAGTATAAAATATTAGCTGGTATCACAGATAGAATTAATGAGTCGTACAGAGCTGGAGCTGAAGAATCAGTTCAAGTTATATAGTCTGAGGAGTCTCACACAGTCTTGAACTACATGCAGTTAGTTACTCAATTACACAGAAGCTGATCACTCAGAACCCTCAGACTGAATATTAACACCTTCATACAGCAGCTCTCACCCTAATAAAGACATAGAGAACATTTACTCACAGAGTATTACAGAGAGTGACCTGAACTCCATACTGTCCCCGTAATGACTGACTGACTGAGCTCTGTGTTCAACACTCATCACTTCCTGAGAGAGAGAGAGAGAGAGAGAGAGAGAGAGAGAGAGAGAGAGAGAGAGAGAGAGAGAGAGAGAGAGAGAGATATGATTTTACCAGTTAATTGTGGACACAGTTTTCAACGAGACTTTCTTGTGATCCTAGGCCCTATAAGGAAATTTACCAAACAGGCGCAATGGAGTTTCAGCATCCACAAAATGACCAAAGGGTCGCTGCTCTTCTGTGCTTTTGCCTCATTAGATACGCATTTTTTCTGCTGTCACGTCTCTCTCCGGTCTGGCTGAAACTACAGCCAACGGCGCTACCCAGGACTCCTTGCTGCATCACATGACTCGGGACCCTCACCGATCCACCTATCAGCGCTCCTCATCTCCGGACTAGCGATTACACACACACACCTGTTTCTTGTTCCGTTGTTTGTTAGTTTAGTATATAAACCCGGGCTTTAGCTTAGTTTATTTGTGAAGTATCGTCACACATATGTGCGTACCGAGCGCTTCTCCTGTGTTCCTGGCTGCTTTCCTGTGTATGACCCGTTGTACCCTTTTTTTTTCCTGAGTTGGTTTTCTTGTTTTCGACGTTCTGCTTAGGTTTATAGACTGTGATTTCTAGATAACCCCTTTGGCTTTGAAGATCTTAACTCAAACCTCTGCTGTGAGCGTCTGGTTCCGTCTGCCACCGTTACAGCTGCTGGTTAATATTGGCTGCGTGTTATTTAATCCCTGAGAAAAGCTTATGTTGTTTTTGATGTCAACATTTCTAGTGCTCAGAGAGAAAAGAAAGTAATGTATTTCTTTATCTTTGTTTAAATAAATAAGTAAATAACACTTGCCAAAACTCAATTTCTAATATACTGTGGCAAAATAATGTCTTTACTTTTTAAAAATACCCCCTATTAAATTGGAATAATCGCAAAATTTCTTGTCAAAGTTTTTTTATTTTTTACTTTGTCACTAATTAGACTTGTTGAGTCTAAGAAACTTAAGTCATAGTGTGTACGTAAAGAGTGAGAGATTTCTTTTTTTTTTTTCCATATTGAAATGTGAGCCAGTGTGGTTTTACTGCACTCTTCGTGTGTTAATTTAGATTGCTTAGATTATTTGAGGTTTCTTTCCATTGTTCTGTTCTGTTTCAATTTAGTTCTTTGTAATATAAAGTAAACCCAAATAAAAATATGTACAAGTTTCTTTGAAGCCTGCTCTCACCCAGAGCTTTCTGCATTGCATCACTGAGTTTCATATCCTCCTTAGGTGAAGATGTAATTGCCATGCTTAGGTAAAACAAAAGACAAACTTCAACCACCTAAATAACTCCTCCCTGCTCTCACATCTCAGATGTTACATTAATAGACTGTGACTCTGACCTGTGACCTATGAGATGGGACTGTTTTTCTGTGTCTGTCTTTGTGGTTGCCAACACAGGATGTTGTGCGTCTACCTCCGAGCTCCATGGTCATTGTGTTAGTTTGGCAGGAATGAGACATCGAGAATAATTTACAAACACACAGGGATGGGATGTAACAGAATATACTGTAATGTTATTGCAATGTTACAGAATTATGTAGAATGCATTCAGAATACAGAAGTTAAGTATCTGTAGGGCTGGGCAATACAACAATATTTATTGTTATTGTGATAAATTCTGGGCATATTTTGGATTCTTCTAGGCTTCTTTGAGGCCTGCTCTTTAACAGAGGTTTCAGCATTGCTTCATTTCCTCCAGCATATTTCATGTCCTCCTTAGGTAAAGATGTAATTGCCACTGCTTAACTAAAACAAAAGAAAAACCTCAACTACCTAAATAACCCATCCCCCACCCCAGCCCCCCACTCTACACCCTTAAATGTTACATTTATAGACTATGACTATGTGGCCAGTGAGTTTTTGTGTCTGTGCTTGTGGTTGCACTTAAGATGCCAACACAGGATGGTGTGCCTCTACCTCTGAGCTCCATGGTCATTGTGTTGGTTTAGCAAGAATAAGACATTATTCTGCCTGTGAGAATAGTTTACAAACACACAGGGATGGGATGTAACGGAAGTATTTAGAATACATGTTCAGAATACAGAAGTTAAGTATGTGTAGGGCTGGGCAATATAACAGTATTTATCATTATAATGATAAAATGTCACATTGTGCTTTTCTGAGCATGTCATGGATATCATCAGCAATGAACAAAAACCTTATCAACTGCATATTTGAACAAATAGCAAATTTCATACACAGTGACAGTTTAAAGTGCTCCACACAAACCCTGAAAAATTTTTGGGAGTTTATTCTAGCAGTCGGCAGCATAAAGAATGCTGCCTGACCATGTTTGGTTCTGATTCTGGTCACATCATTACTGAGCTCTGCTAAAGCTTGGGTATACTGATAAATCAATGTGATGATCAGTTATTAACACTTACCTCTGAAGTGGACATGTTCACGAGTGGTAAACTTAGCAGTGGTGTTGTGCTGGACTCATACATGCATTTTGTGGAAAGTTACAAACGTTATTAACTGAATATCATGTAGCTACTCACTTTATAGTCAAATTTGCCAGATTTTGTGATTGCAATATGTCAATGTTTGCTTAATTCATGAGACAACAGTGGGATTGTGGGAGCTGCAATGGACTGAAGCAGGCGTTGAGAGCCAAATTAATGTTGATATAGAAAGTAAGATTGGATACCAAGTGCTGATTTACTGCAGTGAATTTACAACAGAGAGGCAACACTCAACAAATGAGGAGAATAAACAGTTCCAGAAAAATACCATGATAAGGCATGAAGGTAAATGCATGTGAATACAAACTTCAGAAAACAGCAAAGATAAATACCCAAAACAAAGGCTAGCATGACATAGACAAACATCAAGACTTTGCAGCAAACAAACAGAAAACAGTTCCATATAAAGCTCACTGATTAGGGCAAAATGAACAAGAAGTAATAGGGGAAGGACTCAGAATTCGGGCAAGAGAGACATCTGCTAGGAAGGAAAATGACTGGGCATGTGCCTGAAAATTTAGTAGGAATTTTTCATGAAACATATTAACAGAAGAATTGCATGAAGAAAACTGCCAACCAATAACAGCAAGAAACAGATTGAATTAGATAAAAATGACAACAGTGGAGTTTTTATTAGCTTTTTCAATATTTATTATAAATGTAGTGTACATGTATTCTGAATCACCTTTTATGTATTGTATTGGAATACAATACTGAGCACATATATCAAGGTATTTTGTTGTTCACAGTTCCAATGCAGTGCTCCCTATATTCTCTACTCTGTGCAATGATAAATTCCTTACGACATTCATTAGAACTTCCCTCTGCCCTGTGATGGACTGGCGACCTGTCCAGTGTGTTTCCTGCCTTCTGCCCAATGACTGCTGGGAGAGGCTCCAACACCCCCATGACCTAGGAGGATAAGCAGCTTAGACAATGAATGAAGGAATGAATGTTGAAGTTCAAACTTAACTTTTTCATACGTTGTCTGGAAATCCTGTGTAGTCCATTTTGTGGGGAACAATCAGCAGATTGGAATTTACCCCATTAGTATTCCTCCACCTGTTTAGTCCGTAGCCCATTCCGTAGCTTACTGACCATTGCAATATTTCTTTGTATAACTGGGCTGCAGCACAGATTCTTCGTATGTGTTATATATGTATGTTATATATGTTACAGTAACATTACTGTGTTGTCTAAAACTTACATTTTACAAAATCAAGTAAAACTTTTTCCTTGGCTAAAAGTATCTAGATGGTGCTGTCTGGTATGGTTACATATTGTTTTAAACTGTCTGCATAAACTTTTCTCACACATACACTGTTGTCACTGTTGTGCACACTGTTGCAGACACAAGTGACCAGCACTAAAGCAATCATGATGAAGGGATTCTTGGAGAAAAGTGCTGTGCTGTGTACAGCTCTACTGTAGGGCAGTACAGCGATTCTGAGATTTGACTAGCGATGATTAGTCATAACACTGATTAGCCTTAACATATTCATCATGTTCTCCTGAGCCTGCTGTGCTGAAATGCCTCTACTGGCGGTACACAGTACTGCAGACAAAAGCTCAGTGTTATAAAGCAGTGAGTGGTGTTTTTTTTTTTTCCAGATGTCTTCTGTTCAGTATACATAGCTAGATGATAAATCTTCTTATTTTACTGATGAAGACTGAATATTGTGAATGCAGCCATTAATTATAGTAGTGAATAATGACAGTAACTTTACATGTGGAGCAGAATGAGCTTAAGTGATTTGCCTGAATTTTTAATCGTATTCTTTTGTTTCTTTGGACATCCCACAGAAAGCTTGATTATGTGAATATGTTGATAGAATCCAAACCCTGGAGACTCGATCTGTTGTCTGGACAAAGTGAAGTTTATTCGTTGCATGCGCAGGTTCCAGACATCCAGCCAGCCCGTAAGACACTGGGCTGATGCAGTTTTATAGCTGGACTGATGCCAAGATTAGACTCAGCCTATACATGAGTGTCAGGTGTGACAGACATGACCATATAAGGAGAAACACAAAATAGGCAGCCTAAAATACAACTTCTGCACATACACCCACAACACAGCACATTTCACAACAATAAATTCCTTCATTCCCCCCTTAGAACATACTACAAAATGTATGTTCTCACAAGCTTAATCAATCTATCCTTTCCTCTTCCAGAGAAATATGGCCAGCATTTCCCTCTTTCTTCACGTCCTAAAGACGGGTCTCTTTCCCTTCAGTCTGCATACAGGCAAATTTGGGGAAATGAAGTGTTTCCTTGATTATAAGGAACGCCTACACCAGAGTATTTTGAGGCAAAAGTAAATAACAATAGCAACTATTACTGGTGCTACAAAAGGAAGTACATAATGGAGCAGTTGCTGTAAGATTCCAGAAAACATATCTCCAAACATGTTGCCAACCCAGTTAAAGATCTTATCAAGCGATCCCTCCAGAGCAGAATTTGGAATGAGTCTATGAAGATCGGCTACGTATTTATCAATATTTTCATAGTTATCTGGGACATATTTACAGCAGGAAGCAATGAGAATGTGACATACCCCTCCTTTTTCTAAGGTCAGCAAGTCTAAAACCTTCCAATTCTCCAGCACTACTTCTCATAACGCACGGAGTTCATCATTTACTAAGCAGAGAGCTTCACTAGTCTCATTAGCTAGTTTCTGTGTGGAATAAGCCAAATAATTTATCTTCTGTAAGGCATCTACAACACCTCCAAATGGAAATATTTTCCACCCTACTGTCTGCGCTATACTAGACCAGGGGTCCTTCATAATGTGACCATTCCATGTTTGTATACCTGCTAGGGTAACGCCAAGTTCTCTTTTCATACGAAGTAAAGGTCCATGAGATTGTAATGTGGTCCATGGATCGGTATGGACTGTAATAGGAGGCATGACTACAGCCATGTAACAGGAACCGCACTATGAATCAGATGGAAGTGATGGATTAGCCTTGTTTCCACAAACCCAATAGAAATCCAAAGGGAGTGGTTCCCTCATCCAAATACCGCATGGGTTGGTATTTGTGGTGGTAGAATGTTTACACCAAAATGTGCCATTCATAGAGAAGGCAGAGATTGAAACGGAACATGTACTGTTACCAAGATAAATGTCCTCTGGATAACAAGGTTTGTCAATACATACCCAACCTGAGGAAGCCCTCACAGGAATGGGATCTGCTAATCCATAATTCCAGCTAGATTTAGCCCGATAATCACATGCTATATTCAAATTTTGATAACCCATACAGTTGTAATCAGTACTACCAACTCTAACAGTATACTGCCAGCCAACAATCCGGGAGCTATCAGCATTTGGATTGTAATAGGCAGCTCTATTTGACCTCAGACATCTAACCATAGGCAATGACCAGTTATCGTCACTTATACCATCTACCATCATTTGTGCTATTATTCTCATGGGTTCAGAAGCGGAATGATCTGTACATAAAGCTTGTGCAGAAATGTTAGACATTGGGATTACATAATAGCAGTGATGCAAGGCATGACAAACAAAACAACCATCACCTCCTAAGGTATGATTTTGTGCCCACAGAATGGCCTGAGCACAGACCATGTTGTGGTTACAAACATCCTCCATCATGCCTGCAAAAACTATTGTCAGGATGTTTATGGAAACTACAGATTTCATTCTTCTTTATTCCCTTTTTGTTATAAAAGTCTTTTATTTTGCAGCTTGTCGTCGTGGTAGCCATCTTCTCTTCCAGCATATAGGGGGAAAAAGTGTTGATGTCCAAACGGCTCACAAAGTAGTGTCAGGGGACCTAGACAGGCTTTGTTGTCAGTATTTCGACCACCAATCAGGAACCTGTCTCATGTCCTGTTCTTCGTCCCTGTCTCAGATGTGCTCTGGGCATATCCTAAAACAAAACACATAGACATAGCAGCAGTATCATATTCTTAGTACACAACCATGTCTTATGCCCTTGTATAAAGGTTTGGTTTAGCCCTTGTAATGGATACCTTCTTTCCCTACCTAACCTGGGTCCTGGCCTCTGATGGGAGTAGGGGAGCGCTAGCTGCAAAGGGGAATTAGGAAGATCTTCACTCTTGAGGTTGACCCCCATGACCTAAACATCATAGTTCCTCTTCAGAGCATCCGTTTTCCAACCAGAGTCACCCATTTTATCCCTAAACTAGCCATCACCATCAGGTGGTGGCACCACCTTGGTATGGCTCACAAGTATCCATTTTGGGTTTCCTTGGCATTTTAGAGCAGAGGGTGTAGTAAGGAGGACCTGATATGGACCTTCCCACTTTGGCCCTAATGGCTGAGTGTTATGCACCTTAACCATTACCCACATACCTGCAACGATAGGATGACCCCCCTTTGTGGGTTCTTTCCATGCATCCAACACTTGGTTCGGAGTGGCGGCAACAGCCTCAGATAATGTCTGGCAGTATTGCAGCAGACTATCAGACATAACATGTATGTCTGCCGCTCTTAAATCAATAGTTCCTGGAAGTGACATAGGACGACCAGTAATAATCTCATATGGTGACAGCCGGGTACTTCTGTTAGTTGAAGCTCTGATGCTGCAAAGTACAGCCGGTAAAGCTTCCACCAATGAAACCCCTTCATGATGTAACTTGGTCAGTCTGGACTTTAAAGTTCTGTTCATCCTTTCAACCTGACCTGATGCTTGAGGTTGATAGGGACAGTGGAGATGCCACTTTATCTCCAACAACCTTGCTACTTCTTGACAAACCCTCCCAGTAAAGTGAGTTCCTTGATCACTCTCAATGACCCTTGGGAGACCCCACCTTGGGATAAAATCTTTCACCAGACATTTAGCGGTATGCAGTGCAGTAGTAGTGGCATATCCCTCAATCCACCTTGAGAACTTGCAAATTATTATCAAACAGTCCTGTTTTCCCTGGCATCTTGGCAAAGTGATGTAATCTACCTAATTCTTGAAATGGGCCACTCGGAGGTGTTACAGTTTGGTAGGGGAGGGAGACTGCAAGTCTTGGATTTGCCTTAAGACAGGTGGTGCAAGCTAGACAATGACTCTCCGCATACTTGCGGAATTTAGGATTCCACCATACTTGGTTGAAGCGATGTACCATCTGGGTTACTCCAGGGTGACCTAGACTATGTATGGTAGCCACCAAATAGGGAAGCAGGGCATCAGGAGCCACATATTTACCCCCTTAACCCAGACACCATCGCGAAGAGACGCACCTCGCTCAACCCAAGTCCAAACTTCCAAACCTGGGGCCTGCTGGTATAAAGCAAGTAGATCAGCCAAATTTTTAACAACAGGTTGTTCACAGGGTGACAAGATATATTCAATAGGCAAAAGACAAGCCCTTTTTGCTGCATTATCAGCTAAACAGTTGCCTTGGTGTTCAGAAGATGTGGCAGAAGAATGGGCTTTTATTTTAATAATAGCAACCTGTTTTGGAAGTGTGAGCGCTTCCATTAGGTCGGCCACCTGCTGAGCATTTTTTACTGGGGCCAAAATCATGGCATATGCCGTGGACATACATTTAATCAACAAATACATGTGCTTTTAAATCTTTAGCAAGCACACAGGCACGAGTCAATGCTACCAGTTCTGCCCGTTGTGCGGAATAATGATCCGGCAATCTGCCGGTAGCTATTTCTTCATACTGTGTTGTGACAGCCCACCCTGTGCGTCGTCCCTCATCATGGACGCGGGAAGAGCCATCTGTGAATAACACAACATCAGCATTTGGCAAAGGTGTTTCAGCATACATGCTCTGCACCGCACTAGACACCAGAGTGTCACACTCACGATCATCTGAGTCATACTCAAGTTCCACCAAATGATCTGATGCTTCCAGAGGCAGGTTGGAGCTCTGTAGTGGGTGATGTGCATTGTGGTTGAGCTGTTGTTGCTCCTACATGCTTCCATTTCACAATAATAGCACTTACAGTTGACTGGGACAGATCTGTTATGGCAGAAACTTCACAAATTAGTGACAAACATGGCATCCTGTGACATTGTCTGATTTGCATGTTACCATTGTTAATTTGGCTATAAATGTGGTGATAAGTAAGAGTAAAGTAGAGCCTCTGGCTGTTTCACTACCAGTTTTTGCATTTAAAGTCACTGAGCTCTTCAGTACAACCCATTCTACTGCAAGTGTTTGTCTATGGAGATTGCATTGTAATTTACACACCTGTTAGCAAAGGGTGTGGCTCAAACACCTGAACTCAGTAACTAGGAGAGGTTCCACATAACTTTGGCCTTCACTTATCTCTCTGGTAGAAGTAACAGAATAACATTAAAATAAAACACGCCTGTGAAATCTCCTCGTGAGGTAATTGGCTAGCAAACTTTTTAATGCACAATATCTTTGAGTAGTTTGAACATAATGCACATAAAGTTTGTGAAGATTTATTTACTTGTCTATAAACTTTGGTGTAGAGATGTGGTGTAGTGCCTTTTTTTTCTTGTCATGTACCCTTTAGCGTGAGAATTAGCCAGCAAGTAAGTAAAATGATGAAGCTGTATCAGCTGTCATATATAAACATAAGGAGTATTTTTCTGCTGCTGAAGTCGACACTTGTGTTTGCTCTGTCCTTTCGAAGCCTCATTGAACACCCTTCACTTGAGCTAGTAAGGTAGATATGGCCCTTAAGATGGCGTCAAAGATTACCCTGAGGGGAAATGACAAGGCCAAGTGGACACAGACGTGCTAAAACTGGTAGTGAAACAGCCTTTTTTCCTTTTATTTATGACCACATTTACAATTACGAATGCATGCTAAATGATTATTAATTATTAATATAACATTGACATGCAGATCAAACAATGGATTTCAATGACAGACAATGTAAAGAAAAGAAACACTGAAAAATAATATTGCTTGTTTTCATATTTTAATATTGACATGACACCATTCAAGTTATCAATTCACCTCTAATCATACTTTGTTTATATAGCTTTTTTATGTTAAAAGTTCCCTAAGTGCTATGTAAATTAAGTGATATATGTTGGCTGTAGCTTCTTAATGTTTTCCCCTACTTGTCAGTCTGAATTTGTACTCTTTGAGACAGACCTCCAAACCAAGTACTCACTTATTCCCAGTATATCTTGAAGTAAGATCCTTAGACCCACTGGTACACATTTCTAGTAGAAGTTCTAATGTAAGTTCTAACTAAGAACTCTACATCATATTTATCTATCCAGACCTTTTATTTTACTTTATTATAAGATTTAAGGATTATGGAAAAAAGGGGTACAGCCCTCTTCTCAGCTACATGCTTTAAAAATCATATCTGAAACTGTGGATTCCACAGCCAAGTCTCTCACCTCCCAGCCTTAAAGTCCCCCAAGTACATGCTTGCAAAAGCACATATAATAATAATAATAATAATAATAATAATATAAACAAACAGATATTGTAGCCTCTCTCATTAAGTTCCAGAATTGCACACTGCTTATTTAATACAAAAGCTATTATACAAAGGGTTTCCAACTCCACTGGTCAGTTCAGTTGGTCAGTTTCTTCCACACACTCTTTAGACTTACTAGCTAGTAAGCTAGTCTGAGTGTTTCGTGTGTATGGACTGGATTGTTCACAAAGAGAAATGCAGCCCTAAAAACTGGCAACTAACCAAAGTTAATTTTCCCCATATGACACAAAAAGATGTTAAATAGCTCAAGCTGGCAACCCAGAATATATGGTACTGAAATGCCTCTACAGTCCTGGTCCTGGAGATCTACCACCTGTAGAGTTTGATATTAAATCTTCAGCCTTGAGAAGTGGGCCTGGTACAGCGGCCAGGAATATGAACCACATCTAATGTATAAATTAGTGATTTCGTGGTGACAAAACACAGACGATTTTATGTTCAACATTTCTCTGAGACAGGAGTGCTTCAAAACGACTACCATCATTCCCGTGCCAAAGAAATCATCTGTGTCCTGCCTCAATGACTACCGACCGATAGTGCTTACTCCGATCATCGTGAAGTGCTTAGAGCTGTTGGTAATGATTCACATAAGGAGCTGTCTTCCTTCCACACTGGTACAAGAATCAGGACACTGAAGACATTCATAATCATGATGTGTACATTCAGAGTAGATGCATGAACAGAACATGGAGGGAACTGCAGTTTATTGTTATTATTAAAATGTATTGAACACAAAAGTAGACAGAACAGAATTACACTTCAGTTATGTTTAGCTTTTCAACAAAAGAAGCTATGATTGAAGAAAGAATATTAATATCAGTGAATCAAAAGGAAAACATTTTTAAAAAGTAGAAGAAAATAGTTTAAAAAACTAAACAAATATAAAAAATACACAGTTATTAAAATGTTACAATATAAAAAATAAAATTTAAATGTATGCAAGGCAACATTTTTGGTCACTTTTAAATTCATGATTTGAGCTTTAAGGCTGAGTCAGGAACCAAAACATGTAAACCACAGGCATCTCATTACTGACACCTACTGACCAAGAGCATAAATGAAAGTTAGGTGTTTTATTTGACGGAGCCTCTAATGCTGGCCTGCCAAGTGTAGTGATCTATAACTGGATCAACATCATGCAACTAACATTGGACAACATTATAATCATGATCATAATCCTCTGACTGACTCTCATCAACATGCTCCAGCTTCTATCACTGCTCACACTGTGTTCAGCTCATCGAGTTCAGGTGATCAGGTTTAGCTGTGAAGTACACAAAAATAAACATTTTAGTCCTTAATCAAATGTTGTTATTTAATTTCAGGCCAATAAAAAACTGTGTTCTTACCTCGAGCTCTGTAGCATTTGACCATCAGCACGATGGACACCAGCAGATACGGAGACACTGCCATTAAACTGCTGAGCAGACTGAACACTGAGAATGAAGCTCCTGAATTAGACACACCTGATACACAATAAAGTCATTGCAGTGCTGGAACTGTTGGAAGCATGTCCATAAAAAATAAAAGAGATAGTTAGATAGCACTGAACTAGAAAGTGAGCAGATACAGTAATAAGAACTCAGAGAACTCTATCAGTGACAGATATCAGTGATAGTGTGTTATAGTGAGATGAATACAGAGTTTTCTGGAGTGTCTTTGTTTCACTATTACTGGTTTCTTATTAGTGCTAAGAATCATGTAGACTCACTGTGCACTGTGATGTTGACAGGATTGCTGCTCTCTCCAGATTCAGACTCACACCAGTACACTCCAGTGTGGGATGTGTTGAGGGAGCTGATGCTGCATGTAGATCCTGTAACTGATCCCCAGCCTGATGAACAATCTGACACCTTCTCACTGTGTGTGTATCGTCTCACTCTCCATCCAGTAGAGTCCTCTGTCCCTCACAGCTCAGTGAGAGAGAGTCATTAATAAAGTGTTGAGTTCTGCTGGGACTGACCCTCAGAAAGACTGCAAAAGATGGAAAATGTAGACATAGGACCATATATATGTGGTAGGGCAAAGTATTTGAAAACCTTTTATTATGATAGGTGCAATATTCTTTTGGAGGCTTTTATTGTGGCAGTCTTCCTATTCCCCATAGTTCTCCCCCTAGTAATTGGTTGCAGGTGTCTAATTCCTTGAATGGCATTTCTTTGTTGGCCTTTGGTGCTGTTTGTTGTGACCTGCTAAGACAGCAGTTGAATCTCTCTGCATTTTTGTTGGTGCTGTGGACAGCTTAAGTTGTTGGGTAGTGAAGTGTTACTTCTTTCCTCTTTATTGAGTAGGAGGTGTTTGTTCCGGTGGGCCTATACTTGACCCTAGATTGGTTGGCTACTTTGTGGTGAAGGCCTGCATGGTTAATACCACTGATTGAGGGTTTGGAGGTGCTGTTTCCTGAATAACTGAATAAAGGTACCCCTGTAATAAGGGGTCTCAAGTCATCCTGCTGTTTTGCCTGATTTTTTTTTTTTTTCTTTTCTCCCTTTCCTCTTGTTTAGTGAACTTCTTTGTTCAAGACAAGTTTTAAGGAGTTGTGTAATTGTGATTTTGTTTTCCCTTTTTTTCTTTGCTTTACTCTGTGTGATTTGAGTGTGTGTTTGGGGTGACACCTAACTTATGAGATGGTCGAGCTTTTAATCCCCCCCCCCACACACACACAGGCAGCGACCTACACTTGAGCCCTGTCCTTAACTTAGGTTAGTGTTTTTTTGTTTTTTTTTTCTTCCTTTTTTATTAAAGGAATAAAGTTGATTTTATTTTTTATAAGGTTATACATTTCCATTGTTGATGTTTAAAGCAGGACATACAGTGCTGTGGGATTTTAAGCTTGAAGAAAAACATTATATCTTATGTCCTTCGGTTTAAATAACCGATTTTGTCCTTTTGAAAGGTATATTTGTGTACTGTCAAAATAAATTTGATCTTTTATTTTGAGATGCACATCCTTACTCCATATTTAAATATATAAATAAATAAATAATTTGTGGTACAAACGTATCTTAGAGCATTGCCTTGCACTCTTCTGGTCATATATTGCACATGCTCAAGGTCGACACTAAGCTGCAGGTTTTGTGTGTCTGACTTCATGAATATATAGTTGAGGGTGTGGCATTGGTGAGGCATAAAAGCAGGGGAGGAGCCAATGCAAGTTAACCTGAGCTGCTTAGAAAAACTGCATGTTTCTAATGTCAAGGAAAAGGTGGTGCCATTACTTTGAAAATTCATACTGCACTTTATTATTTTGTAAGGTGAAGTTCCTTTTCACCATCTCTGGGTCTTCTTGGCCTTAGCTGTGAGATTTTAGTTAATACGCAGCTAATAAGCAACAAGTTATATTATGCTGTTTATTCACAGGTTCAGCATAAAATGTTATTTTTAAATTTACTACTTTTATAAGACATCCATGTTTAGATTTTAGTCAAAAAGTCTAAAATATATTAGGACATAATTACATAGAGTATGTCGGTCTTTTTGAGACATGATGTACGTTATATTGTGTGTTAGCAGAGACCTCTCATGATACATCAATGCATTTGTTTTGTGTAATATAGTTGTTTTGTGTAATATAGTTATTCTATCTATATAGCACCTAAAAGGGGCCTGCTACTGTTACGATGCCACGCTTGTACCAATAGAAGCTCCTTTTTGGTGCTATATAGAAACCAGCCATAGTAGTGCAAAAATAGACAGGCTTTTAAAAGAGCACAGTCAGTATTTACAATTGGCCTTGGTAAATTGGAGTAGAAGGTTCATCTTATTATATCATCTCCTTTGTTATTTGAAAGGGAAACTCCTAGAAATGCATATGCAGCAATGCATAAGAATGCTAAAGGGCCATTGCACCTGTTTAGTAAATTGAGAGAGGCACTTTTTTAATGCCAAAATAGTGACATATTAACATTTTGTGACAGTGCAAAATGTCAATAAATATGCCCGTTGGTGTTGTTTAGAATGATGTATTTAGCTGTGAGCTGTTCAGGGATATAATGGATCCATTAGTCTAGTTCTGGGTAAAGCTGGTTATGTTGGTATAATAAGTATAATTTAGCAGAAGCTCACCCTTTACAGTGAGTGTAACAGATTCACTGTACTGTGATGATGTTGGTCTGTATCGTCTCTCTCCTCTACACTATACTGATCTCCATTAATCACAGCATCTTCTCTGATGGTGAGAGTGTCTCTGTTTACAGTGTGATACACAGACTGAGACACTGCAGTCAATCTACTCTGTTTATTCTGTTTATACCACTGATATGTCCATCCAGCATGAGTGTTAATCTCACACTTCAGAGTGACTGACTCTCCAGTGGACAAAGGTCTCTCTGGATCTACAGTCAGTGTAGCTCTAGGTAAAGCTATAGAAACAGAGGAGAGGAGACATAATAACTCTGAGTGTATTTTACAATCAGAGACTAAACGACACTTCTGAAGGCTTTGTATTCATATTTTAACACTTTACCATCAACTGTTTTTACTAAAATGGAGCTGACCATTAAAATAATGACACATCCACATTAGTCTGCACATGGAGTCTCATCTACACCACTAAATGTGTCACAAAAAAAGATCTACAGTTCTCCATTATATTGACTGAAGCATTTAAATGTGGATGGAAATGCTGTTGCCAATATAAAAAGGCATAAAAACAGAAATGATAATATGCTCACCCTTTACAGTGAGCAAAACAGTGTTACTGTACTGTGATGATGTTAGTCTGTCACTTTGCTCTCCTCTACAGCGATATTGATCCCCAGCCAACACAGCATCTTCTGTGATAGTGAGTGCGCTCATGTTTTCAGTGTAATACTCAGACTGAGATACTGCAGTCCATCCACGCCATTTATCCTGCTTATTCCATTGATATGTCCATGATATGTTGATATGTTCTATTTCACACTTGAGGGTGACTGACTCTCCAGAGAACACTGCACTCGCTGGTTCTGCAGTCAGTGTAGCTCTGGGTAGATCTAAAGAAAACGGGAAAAACACAGAGTAGTTCAAGTCAGTTCCATTATACATGATATCGACTTCTACAGTGTTTCTTTAAGTCCATTGGTTTCAGATTCATTTTTGGTTTGGATTAAACAGACGGTTAGCCTCGTTTTCAGGTTAGCTTGTCAGAAAATCCATGCCATGGTCATCTAAATGTTAGCATTTGATTGTTGCCTCCAAACTTGGGGACTGAACGTGATGGCCTACATAGTAAACAGTTCCATATAGACCTGCATTGTCTCAGCTTTAGCACTTGTATAAATATGTCACATTTTACCAGCTAACTGCTAAGGGCTAGGGGCTACTGACAGGCTTTTTAGTTTTTACCTTGCTTTGAGCTATGGATCGGTTTAGAAACTTCATAATCAATTTGTCCCCACTCACATTTAGACACCTTTAGTGTTTAAATATTTCTACCACACTCAGTATGTATCACCTTCACCTTGCTTTTCACAGTGTGCTTTGCATTTCCCAAAACTACTGGACTGAGAGTGCACTGTGGTAATATGTAACTGCAAACCAGAATGACTCACTGTAGTTGGCCAGAAGTCTTCTAGTCATTATGGTATTAACTTTCTTCTGCTATATTTAGGGATCATAGTAATACTTCTTAGTGATTTACTTTAGCTACATTTTACCTTAGTGCTTTGACATTAGCATCTCATGATCAAGTTGATATATTTAACTTTTTATACTGTTTAGACGTCCGCCCAATGACCGCTGGGATAGGCTCCAACTCCCCCCACGACCCAGAAGAATAAGCAGCTTAGAAAATGTGTGTGTGTGTGTGTGTGTGTGTGTGTGTGTGTGTGTGGGGGTACGCACTGTTTAGAGAAATTGAGACAGTGTCTGTAGTCACTGGGTATGAATTGTTGTTTTTCTTCTAACATTACAGTATTTTTTATCTGTAAAGCTGCTAGAAAGTAGAATGTTCTCCAAAGAAACAAAATCACCTGATACAGACAGTTTAATAGGATCACTCGTTGATGTGATCTTTGGGATGCCTTGGATCCATGTTCCCATGCAGCTAAATTCACCCTCAATGTTCAGGTGCATAATTATATATATATATATATATATATATATATATATATATTATATATATATATATATATATATATATATAATAATGTACCTACAATTACACTATGATTACAAAACTGGAATCACTAATACATGAGAAGGTTCTATCTGACATGTGTGATGAATTTTAGAAAAAAACAAGCATTGTGGAGTCTACATTTTTTTAAAAAAAAGCAAAGAGCATACCAAGTTGGCATTATTAGGTTCTATCTGCTTCAAGCCTATTATTATAACCAATGAATGTGGATGCCAAATGAAAATCCAGGAATGAGCACTGAAATTCTACCTTAAACATTACGAAGAATAATAAAATCAATTTAACATAATCATCAATTTTAAGCTTTAAATTGCAAAAAAAAATCAACTTATTAAACCTTATTAAAAAGAAAGAATTTTATATTTAAACTTCAGTTGGACTGAAACTTGGCTAGACAGAGAGAAGTCAGAATACAAATACTACGGATTCCAACGCAAGAGACTATAAAACATCAGAGACTATAAAAACTACAGCCCGAATTCAAGGAGTCCCACAATAGCAGTGATACTGTGAGCATTTTTATGATGAATGTGAGGACCGCTATGTGGATTTCAAGAGTAGAAGAGTATGAACAAAGCCTGTTTTAAATACAAAAGTAACCAAGCACAACATAGCCTGTAGCAATAAATAATATACCTACAAATGCTCATCAAAGTGACACAATTATAATGTGTAAATGCTAGAATTCACCAGTATATGAAACTTATATGGGTCATTATTGCAAAAAAGTTTTTTTTGTTTGTTTTTCATTATGAGCTCAAAATTGTTTGTGCTTTGTTCAACTAGCGCCAATGTCTCCTACTGCAGTTTATTTATGTCTGCAGTGTTTCAACAACACTTATTGAACATCTCAGTTAATATATCAATGTATTCTATATCTGTGAAATGCCTATTATGACAAAAGATGTGCAAAGATGTGAGGGAGAATGAATGTTTGATGTTACATGAAAGCCCTCAAGCAACTGCACGATTTACGAGAGTGAAGCAGAGGCTGAAAGTTTCCCTGCGAGAGCGAAGTTCAGCCCACCCACGTATTTATTTTGCCCATTCACCTGGTAGTCCTGGCCACTGGGTGTAGCTCTGTTAAATTCTTCACCTGGTTGCAGTTGATAGGCAGAGCTAACAGGTACACAGTAAAAATGGGTAAAGACAGCCTGCTTTTAGCACTGCTTACTGTTTATCTTATAAGACAGAACAGCATTCATTCTGCAGCATAAACTGCATTGCTATGTGTAGTTTAGTGTTTAGTGGTCATGTTCAGTTTACTGACCAAGTCTGTTATGTACCTTCTCATTTTCCTTCCTTTCTCATCTGTTTATCATGTGTTTACTATGTTTAGTGAAGGTTTTTCTTTGCTCTCTGAAACACAAATGTCCTCATTGCTGTGGGTGCTGACCCTGCCCCCACTGATCTAAAACACACATGGACCAGCAGTGACTGACTAGCTAGGGTTATCTCCTTCAGAAGCATTCAATTAAACCACCATTGCTGATCCAGAGTGTGTTAAAACTCGGTTATTTTACCTATGTAAGTAGTGTGGAACACTGTTTTCAATGAGATGAAACTTAAAAAGAAACTGGACTGACACATAAGGGGTCAATACCACACAGGATGTATTTGCTTCTCTAAACATGCGGCGTCAGCATAGAAGGAGAAATGGGAGAGGCCATTATTTCTGCCGCAAGATATGATCTTTTATTCACAGGAGCAGAAAAGGCACAGAGAGAGACAGCAAGATACACACACACTGCAGAAGACCTAGAATATGTCAGTCCGCTCATAATATCGGAAAGCCTCATGAAACCTGCAAATATGTGAAAACATAATCAATGTAAAACAGAATACTACATTGTAGCTGCCTTGCTATTTGCCTACATTTGATGTATTTTAATATTTATGATAATAGAATCTGAATCTTGAACAGTGTGGTTATGTTTCTATACTGGGTTTATTCGCAGACGGAGCCTTATTATTCTAAACTTAATGAGAGCTTTAAGAATGGAAAGGTCCTGTCTGTGTTGGGTCCAGTCAAAAAACCAAAAACCTATTCCTAATTATTCCAGGAATTCAATGTTCAGCAGTCAAAAGTATCTCAAGGCAATGATTTTTATAGGATATGAAAGGTGACTGTAGTACATAATAGTTGTGCTGTTTTTAAAGTGAGATCTTTCACCTTCAGCATCTCAAAACTGCACTGAACACAGATAGAACCTTATATAATTCTAAGCCAATTAATAATCAAACTATGTAAAACAATGGTGATCAAATCTCTGATACTCTTATCAGAGATTTGATCACCATTGTTTTACATTGTTTCATCATATAATGATATAAAGAGAACATTTACTCACAGAGTATTACAGAGAGAGACCTGAACTCCATACTGTCCCCGTAATGACTGAGAGAAAGAGATATCTGGGTGTTGTGTGTTTATATATATATATATATATATGCAGTCATCAGATCCTGAGAGTGTGTGTGTGTGTATTTGCACACGCTGTCACTCAGGAAGTGACGACTGTTCAGTCAGTCTATAAATATATATCAGAGATGGGAACAAGTCACTAAGTTGCAAGTAACAGGTAAGTCTCAAGACTTGACGCTCAAGTCCCAAGTCAAGATAGTCGACTCTTTGCACCATGAAAGAAATATTTGAAGATAATTTCTGATGATTTTTGGACACATGGATTAAAATAAAAACTAGCTCAGCCCTAGAACTAGTTCAGCCAACTAAAAACAACAGCGTTTCAACTGAATTTAAACAACAGCAGAAACCAAATGACCGAGCTGAACAAAGTTGACAGAAATGACAGCAAAATGATGCTGAATGTATGAAGCTGAAGCTGACGTTTTTCGCCAGCAGCTTCTTGGTCAAATTTTCCATTCCACCTTAAATGGTGCAGCAGGTACGTCCTAGCACCATCTGAGCCATTTAAGGTGGAATGACAAATTCCAATACAAAGCTGGCAAAGAAGTCAGCTTCAGCCTTATGGTAAATACAAGACTTGTTTTACCAGCAGAAGCTGTTATAAACGGTCAAATAGAGAGAGCTGTGTCTCTTTAGTTCTTTAGTTTTGCTACCATGAGGAAAAACGGTCACTTCATCTGGTGAGTTTCTCCAGTAAGAGTTTAAGTGCTGGGCGAATATGCATTGATGCTCTGGATGCTTCACTTGTTACCATCTTATGGAGGCGAAATTGAGCTTCTAAAATAAAATAAACCGAGCATAAGCACAGTGACAGACATCTGACAGTGCTGTTTATTCAGTTTACGGTAAGAAATGAATCCATTCACATGAAAAGTAACCGACTGTGTAGTGGTCTGCAGTCAGACTCTCCACGTTTCTTCTACTTTCTTGAGTCTTTACATTGAAGTCCGAGTCAAAGTCTGAGTCTTCGGTGTTAAAGTCAAAGTCGAGTAGCAAGTCTTTCTCAATTTTCTCGAGTCGAGTCTAAAGTCATCAAATTTGTGACTCAAGTCCAAATGATATGACTCGAGTCTACCCCTCTGATATACATGCATGAGAGAGAGTGCGTTTTTTTTTTTAGTTTTTAACATTGTTTGAAAATGCTAGCTGCTCTTTACATTATGCAGAAATGAATGGGCCACTGGAAATGGTCAGAAATTAATTGGAATAAAATCTTTATAACTCTGACTTCCATTTTTAAGTTAGGAAGTCTTTCTCCTTCTGTAAAGTTACTGTTTTGGAGATACAAGGTTCTGTCCCAAGAGCAACAATATGTAAATGAACTCTGCACTGACTGGCTGCCCTGTATTGGGTCTCATTCGAAAAGCAGTCCCAGCTGAAACACCCCTTATAACATGAACATGAATATGCATGGCTAATCTGCTGGAGGCTGAATAGGTGTATATATGGGTTTGTTTTCATTATATCCCAAAAGTAATACAAAAAAACTGTCGCCTCACGACAAGAAGGGCCTGCGTTTGATTCCCCAGCCAGGTGACCAGGGTCCTTTCTGTGTGGAGTTTGCATGTTCTCCCCTTGTCTGTGTGGGTTTCCTCTGGGTGTTTGGTTTCCTCCCACAGTCCACAGACATGCAATCAGGCCAGCTGGGGGTGCTAAATTGATGCTAGATGTAAGTGTGTTTGGGTTTGTGTGTGAATGTGTATATCTGTTTCTGCCCTGTGATGGACTGGTGACCTGGCAGGAAGCACCTTGGACTTTCGCCTAATGAGAGAGGCTTCAGTACCACCTGCAATCCAGAAGGATAAGTGGCTTAGATGATCAAGTGAGTAAATGTTTTGCATGAAATTGATTTTTAAATGGTAGAGCGAGCATCACACTGAACACACTCTCTTCCAGTTCACCCCTTAAATAGCTCACCCTGTTTGTATTGAGGTCCCTGTAGTTACTGAATAATAAGCCTTAGTATGTAATAAGCCTGGGAATTTACGGGGTTAAGAAGATCTAAAGAGCCACAGACCCGCTGAGCTGTTGGAAGGCCAAGGCTTCCATTTACCCACGACTTGTGAAAGTGATGGCAGGAGGACTTCAGTCCTCATAGCAACATCAGTCCCTTCAGACAGAATCTTCTCCAAAACAGGGCAGATAATAACAGAGAGAAGAAACCAGATCAGCCCCTGTAAGCTGAGCCACTTAGTCTTTCTTAATGCCGAACTGCTCTAAAGACAATCTTAAAATGCTTCACTGTTAAAATGATTTGATGCTGCTGTTTTGTGTTTGACATTTTTATTACATTAATGTTTCCATATCAAGCACAATGTGAAATAATGATATTCTGGAAATTATAAGGTTTTAGTATAATTACATTGAATGATTTAAGTGATGTACGTGCACACATTCCAGTCATAGGTCAAAACATTGCTAAATTTGTCTGAATTATAAAAATCAGAAGTGGTACTAAATGAAGAACCTTTTGGGAGCAAAAAGAGCCGACTCTTATTGCTGAGCAGAGCCAAATCTGCTGATCTGGCTCGTTTAAAAGAGCCAATTCAACACTACATCTTTCCCATTCTGTTCAGTAACTGCTTGAGGCTGGTATTAACCAACTGATAGCATTCATGACTATAGGCTGAACTGGTGAACCTGAATACAAAACAACATCATGGTAAGAATAACAAAGTCATGAAAAATGCATGCAAACATAGTTTAGTATATGATTTTGCTGCAATACAAAATAACATTATGTGAACAGAATAAATGAAAAACCAACAAAACAGCTAAGAATTCTGGGATGATTTTGAGCCAAGAGACTCTTCAGTCTGTAGAGCTCATCCAAATGAATTGATCTTAACTAGATTTACCTCAGCAACTAAGGATTTACAAAAAAGTATGTTACTAGATTTTCATTAGGAAATTCAACAGATGAGTAAACCCAATAATTATGTTTTACAGTGTAATATTATTACTGTTCACCTTTAACCTTCCACTGAGCTGCAGTTCATCAGTTATCCAAACGTGTCCCTCTCTATATTCTGCAAATGTCTTTCCTTCATACTTTCACCTTGTGATTGATACTTTAATATGCCTAAATTGTAAAATGAAGGAACTCTCAGCAGATCTGTGCTCTGTCTGTGTTCTCATCAGCACAAACACACAAACCTGCAGCAGAGATTGTATTTATCATATTAACTACAATACAGACACAATTCCAGTTTGGAAACTGAATTAATCAATCTCAATTAATCAATCAACCTTTATTTAAACTCAGAATACATTGACATCATTTACAGTGTAGCCGAGTAATACAGGAATCAGGGATTGAGAAGTTGTACAGTACAAAATAAATCAAATGCAATAATTAAATAAAATAAATTAAAAAATCATAAAAGTAAAATTTAATAATAAGAAGGTACCAATAAATTGTTAAAACAATAAACAATTAAAATTACAATAATATAGCCGCAAGCGGCAATGAGCGGGTCCAAGCACGCATAAGCCCAAGAAACTCTCATGCACTTTAAGCCTAATAGGCCTAATAAGGCCTAACGCACTTTGGGCCTTCGAGGCAGAGAGGCCGAAAAGAAATCAGAGTTTATCAACAGGCCTTCATTTGTCATGAACAATGAGCACGGGCTTTAAAACCTAATATACGTTTATATTTCAATTTACTGATCTACAAAGGTTTGAAGGAATACATGAGTAATGGTAACATTTCTGACTTTGTTGTGTTTGCAAAGTATTTAGTTTCTCCATGTTAAAGGCTTTGACAAGCAGGACATAAACAGAACCAATGGACCCATAAGGGCCTTTTAAGCATAAAGGACCTCAGTGAAAGTGGGTCAAATCGGTCCAAAGGTCTTCAAATGTTATGAATATTGATCAGGGACCTTTGTCAAAGATTTTCATTGAGTTTTGTTCAGATTGACCTTTTGACCTTGGTATTACAAGCTGTAGTCTTTACATGAATAATTCAAAATACCAGAAAAGGAGCACAATTTATGATATAACATGTAATTACAAAGTCAATTAGATCAGTGAATTGAATCAAATGACACCTTATTTATCTGTAGACTTTGTAGTATTGTTGTAACAACATTTTTAAGGATTTTAGGTGTTTTTGAGTGCTAAAGCGCCCCCTATTGGCCAATTAGGAACAAATTTTGCAAGCCACATCAGAGTCTCAATGTATAAACAAACTTAAAGTTTTGAGATGTTCGGACCAAGGACTGATGAGTTATAGCAATTTAAGCTAGCAATGCTATGGCCGCAATGATTTAGTGAAGGAGGGAGACCACAATGAGCAAAAAATGGAAAATGTGCTGGATAATTATTTACCTAGAGAGGCTACAGAGTATTTCTAGACTAGGTTTGAGAAGGTAGCTTCAAATTCCACGGACCAGTTCGAAGAGTGCTAATTTCAAAAAATTAACGATTGAAAAAAAACTAAGCACTTTTTTAATAGACTTCAAATGACAAAATGGTTTGGAACACTGCACTGCATGAGGTCATCTAAGTTATTTGACCAAAAATAACAATCTGTACAAGATATACTTGATTTTCTGTTATAGCGCCCCCCAGTGGCCAAATATTTTGAAACTTCGCAGGTTGTTAGAAGGTGGTGAGATAGAGATAGCTGTCAAGTAGCATGAGGATTGGCCAAGGCTAAGCCTGTCAAATGGCTGCTGAAAGCTTATTGGCCGATGGCGGCCACAAATTTAAATATTTCAAAGTGTCCTGAAAGATTCACTTATAGTCTTTGGAATAGATGGTACTTGCAAAGTTTCAACTTGATCGGATGTACGGATGCTGAGAAACAGCTACATAGCATTTACAGCGCCCCCTAATGACTTATGCGCACAAAAATTGATAGGCTACCTCAGAGTCTCTTTAGGAATAAGCCTGTCAAGTTTCAAATTTTTTGGGTGAAGGATTCTTGAGTTACAGATTTTTCAATTAAATAAGAATTATTTTGATTTTTCCAGAAGGATTAATTTGCATATGGCAGCCATTTTGAGTAAAGAATTAAAAATGTGCTGGATAATTATTGAGGTTCAGGCTCTTCTGAATTTTTTGACACCAAAAAAATGAGGATACGATGAAACCTGTAGGACAAGTACGCAAAAGTAGGTTTCGCATATTATGCAAATTAGCTCAAAATCTAAGTGCGCGGAGCTTAATGGTCCAAATTACAAAGTTGTTTTCTTGGACCCAAGGAATCAGGAAAAAAATATGTCATGTCTGTCAAAAATCTGGGGAAGGAATTATGGAGCCAAACGTGTTGTGTTGCGCAATAGCGCCACCTTTAGGCCGATTGGGCTCATTTCGCGAACCTGAGTAGCGGGAGGGACTACTACCTATTGACCAAGTTTCATGTCTCTAGGACTTACGGTTTGGTCTGGGCGATTCGTTTTATCGGAGAAAAAGAATAATAAATATAGCCGCAAGCAGCAATGAGCGGGTTCAAGCACGCAACAGCAGTACGGGCTCTTCTGCAGGTTTAGCCCATTAGGCCTAAAAAGGCCTCAAGCTGTTGGTTTCGCCCATTAGGCCTAAAAAGGCCTCAAGCCTTTTATTATATTAGGCCTAGAAAGGCCTCAAGCCTTTGTATAGTAAGTCTTTGTATAGTGAAATCTTTGAATGAATAAGTTAAAATAAAAAACAAGCAGTGCAATTTTTGACATAACATGTAATTAGAAAGTTGTTCATCTTAGTGGACTGAGTCACATGGCACCAAATGTTTATATGTGGACCTTGTAATAACATTGTAATAGCATTTTTATTGATTTTTCAGTGTTTTTGAGTGCTGAAGCACCCCCAAAGGCCAATCTGGACCAAACTTGGCATGCTCCATTAGAATCTCAATATCTACAAGTCCTCAAAGTTTGAACATGATCTGACCAATAACTGATGAGTTATAGCTAATCAAGCTAACAATGCCACATATGCAGGAAATAATTGATTGATCCACATGACCCTGAGTAGAAAAGTCAAAATGTTTTTGATAATTATTTACCTAGAGATGCCAAAGAATTGTTCTAGACCAATTTTGAAAAGATTGGATCAAAATCCAGAGACTAGTTCAAAAAGTAGGGTTTTGAAACATTTATCTATTACAAAAAAAGGATACAGATTTGTAATAAACATGTATTGGCAAAATTGTTTGTCACATGGTAGTACAATAGGCTGTAGGTGAAAATTGTAATAATATTGTAATAACATGTAATAATATGTAATTTTTTGAAATAGCGCCCCCCAGTAGTCAAATCTTTTGAAACTCGACTGGTTGTTAGAAACTGGCTATATATAGACACCAGTCAAGTTTCGTCATGATTGGTCAATGTTAAGCCTGTCAAAAGGCCTGCTGAATGCTTATTGGCCGATGGCGACCACAAATTTCGATGTATCCAAACGTCCTTCAATGCACACTTGTAGACTTGCGAGAGGATGCTGCATGCAAAGTTTCAGCTTGATAGGATGTTCAGAGGCGGAGAAAATGCCCTGTTTTTGTTGCTCCGCCCCCTAATTACTTATGCGCACAAAAATCGAATGGCTACCTCAGAATGGGCTACTGACATGGCCTGTGAAGTTTGAAATTTTTTGGCTGAAGGATTCTTGAGTTACAGATTTTTCAATTAATTCTGAATTATTTTGAATTTATCCAGAAGGGTTCATTTGCATATGGCAGACATGTTGTATAGAAAACTCAAAATGTTTTTGATGATTATTGACTTTGAGGCTCTTCTGAATTTTTTTACACCAAATGAATGAGGATTGGGCAAAAATTGGAGGACTAGTTCGCAAAAGTAGGTTTCGCATATTTCGCAGTATTGCGAAAAATCTAAGTGGGCGGAGCTAAACAATCGAAATAGCCAAAAGGTTTATTTGGACCCATAGAACCAGGAAAAAAATATGGCTTGTCTGGCAAAAATCTGGTTTAGGAGATATAGACCCAAACGCGTTGGCCTGCGCTGTAGCGCCCCCTTGTGGCCAACTGGGCTAATTCCTTGCGCCTGAGTAGCGGGAGGGACTACTACCTATTGACCAAGTTTGGTGTCTCTAGGACTTACGGTTTGGGCTGTGCGTTCCGTTTCAGGGAAGAAAAATAATAATAAATATAGCCGCGAGCGGCAATGAGCGGGTTCAAGCACGCAACAGCAGTATGGGCCCTTCTGCAGGTTTAGCCCATTAGGCCTAAATAGGCCTCAAGCTTTTATTATATTAGGCCTAGAAAGGCCTCAAGCCTTTGTATAGTAAGTCTTTGTATAGTGAAATCTTTGAAAGAATAAGCCAAAATAAAAGACAAGCAGTGCAATTTTTGACATAGCATGTAATTAGAAAGTTGTTCATCTTAGTGGACTGAGTCACATGACACCAATTGTTTATATGTGGACCTTGTAATAACATTGTAATAGCAATTTAATTGATTTTTCAATGTTTTTGAGTGCTAAGGCACACCCAAAGGCCAATGTGGACCAAAATTGGCAGACTCCATTAGAATCTCAATTTGTATAAATCCTCAAAGTTTGGACATGATCTGACTAATGACTGGTGAGTTATAGCTAATCGAGCTAACAATGCCACGTATGCAGGAAATAATTGATTGATCCACATGACCCTGAGTAGAAAAGTCAAAATGTTTTTGATAATTATTTACTTAGAGAGGCCAAAGAATTGTTCTAGACCAACTTTGACAAGATTGGATCAAAATCCAGAGACTAGTTCGAAAAGTAGGGTTTTAAAACATTTATCGATTACGAAAAAAACGATACAGATTTGTAATAAATATGTATTGGCAAAATTGTTTGTCCCACTGTAGTACAATAGGCTCTTGGTGAAAATTGTAATAATATTGTAATAACATGTAATAATATGAAATTTTTTGAAATAGCGCCCCCCAGTGGTCAAATGTTTTGAAACTCGACCGGTTGTTAGAAACTGGCTACATATAGACACCATACAAGTTTCGTCATGATTGGTCAATGTTAAGCCTGTCAAAAGGCCTGCTGAATGCTTATTGGCCGATGGCGACCACAAATTTCAATGTATCCAAATGTCCTTATAGTCGCACTTGTAATCTGGCCCAATGATGCTGCATGCAAAGTTTGAGCTTGATAGGTTGTACGGCTGCAGAGAAAATGCCCTGTTTTTGTTGCTCCGCCCCCTAATTACTTATGCGCACAAAAATCGAATGGCTACCTCAGAATGGGCTACTGACATGGCCTGTGAAGTTTGAAATTTTTTGGCTGAAGGATTCTTGAGTTACAGATTTTTCAATTAATTCTGAATTATTTTGAATTTATCCAGAAGGGTTCATTTGCATATGGCAGCCATGTTGTATGGAAAACTCAAAATGTTTTTGATGATTATGGACCTTGAGGCTCTTCTGAATTTTTTTACACCAAATGGATGAGGATTGGGCAAAAATTGGAGGAGTAGTTCGCAAAAGTAGGTTTCGCACATTTTGCAGTATTGCGAAAAATCTAAGTGGGCGGAGCTAAATAATCAAAATAGCCAAAAGGTTTATTTGGACCCATAGAACCAGGAAAAAAATATGGCTTGTCTGGCAAAAATCTGGTTTAGGAGATATAGACCCTGACGCGTTGGCCTTCGCTGTAGCGCCCCCTTGTGGCCGACAGGGCTGATTTCTTGCGCCTGAGTAGCGGGAGGGACTACTACCTATTGACCAAGTTTGGTGTCTCTAGGACTGACGGTTTGGGCTGTGCGTTCCGTTTCAGGGCAGAAAAATAATAATAATAATAAGAAGAAAAATCCTCACAATTCCAATAGGGTTCAATGCATTGCATGCTTGAACCCTAAATATAGCCGCAAGCGGCAATGAGCGGGTTCAAGCATGCAACAGCAGTACGGGCCCTCCTGCAGGTTTAGCTCATTAGGCCTAAAAAGGCCTCAAGCTGTTGGTTTAGGCCATTAGGCCTAAAAAGGCCTCAAGCTTCTGGTTTAGGCCATTAGGCCTAAAAAGGCCTCAAGCTTTTGGTTTCGCCCATTAGGCCTAAAAAGGCCTCAAGCCTTTTATTATATTAGGCCTAAACAGGCCTCAAGCCTTTGTATAGTAAGTCTTTGTATAGTGAAATCTTTGAAAGAATAAGCCAAAATAAAAGACAAGCAGTGCAATTTTTGACATAACATGTAATTAGAAAGTTGTTCATCTTAGTGGACTGAGTCACATGACACCAATTGTTTATATGTGGACCTTGTAATAACATTGTAATAGCATTTTCATTGATTTTTCAGTGTTTTTGAGTGCTAAGGCACACCCAAAGGCCAATGTGGACCAAAATTGGCAGACTCCATTAGAATCTCAATTTGTATAAATCCTCAAAGTTTGGACATGATCTGACTAATGACTGGTGAGTTATAGCTAATCGAGCTAACAATGCCACGTATGCAGGAAATAATTGATTGATCCACATGACCCTGAGTAGAAAAGTTCAAATGTTTTTGATAATTATTTACTTAGAGATGCCAAAGAATTGTTCTAGACCAATTTTGAAAAGATTGGATCAAAATCCAGAGACTAGTTCAAAAAGTAGGGTTTTGAAACATTTATCTATTACAAAAAAACAATACAGATTTTTAATGAACATGTATTGGCAAAATTGTTTGTCACATGGTAATATAATAGGCTGTAGGCGAAAATTGTAATAATATTGTAATAACATGTAATAATATGAAATTTTTTGAAATAGCGCCCCCCAGTGGTCAAATCTTTTGAAACTCGACTGGTTGTTAGAAAGTGGCTACATATAGACACCAGTCAAGTTTCGTCATGATTGGTCAATGTTAAGCCTGTCAAAAGGCCTGCTGAATGCTTATTGGCCGATGGCGACCACAAATTTCAATGTATCCAAATGTCCTTATAGTCGCACTTGTAATCTGGCCCAATGATGCTGCATGCAAAGTTTGAGCTTGATAGGTTGTACGGCTGCAGAGAAAATGCCCTGTTTTTATTGCTCCGCCCCCTAATTACTTATGCGCACAAAAATCGAATGGCTACCTCAGAATGGGCTAATGACATGGCCTGTGAAGTTTGAAATTTTTTGACTGAAGGATTCTTGAGTTACAGATTTTTCAATTAATTCTGAATTATTTTGAATTTATCCAGAAGGGTTCATTTGCATATGGCAGCCATGTTGTATGGAAAACTCAAAATGTTTTTGATGATTATGGACCTTGAGGCTCTTCTGAATTTTTTTACACCAAATGGATGAGGATTGGGCAAAAATTGGAGGAGTAGTTCGCAAAAGTAGGTTTCGCACATTTTGCAGTATTGCGAAAAATCTAAGTGGGCGGAGCTAAATAATCAAAATAGCCAAAAGGTTTAGTTGGACCCATAGAACCAGGAAAAAAATATGGCTTGTCTGGCAAAAATCTGGTTTAGGAGATATAGACCCAAACGCGTTGGCCTTCGCTGTAGCGCCCCCTTGTGGTCGGCTGGGCTGATTTCTTGCGCCTGAGTAGCGGGAGGGACTACTACCTATTGACCAAGTTTGGTGTCTCTAGGACTTACGGTTTGGGCTGTGCGTTCCGTTTCAGGGCAGAAAAATAATAATAATAAATATAGCCGCAAGCGGCAATGAGCGGGTTCAAGCACGCAACAGCAGTACGGGCCCTTCTGCAGGTTTAGCCCATTAGGCCTAAAAAGGCCTCAAGCTTCTGGTTTCGCCCATTAGGCCTAAAAAGGCCTCAAGCCTTCTATTATATTAGGCTTAAACAGGCTTCAAGTCTTTGTATAGTAAGTCTTTGTATAGTGAAATCTTTGAAAGAATAAGCCAAAATAAAAGACAAGCAGTGCAATTTTTGACATAACATGTAATTAGAAAGTTGTTCATCTTAGTGGACTGAGTCACATGACACCAATTGTTTATATGTGGACCTTGTAATAACATTGTAATAGCATTTTCATTGATTTTTCAGTGTTTTTGAGTGCTAAGGCACACCCAAAGGCCAATGTGGACCAAAATTGGCAGACACCATTAGAGTCTCAATATGTATAAATCCTCAAAGTTTGGACATGATCTGACCAATGGCTGGTGAGTTATAGCTAATCAAGCTAACAATACCACGTATGCAGGAATTTAGTGATTAATCCACATGACCCTGAGAAGAAAACTCAAAATGTTTTTGATAATTATTTACCTAGAGATGCCAAAGAATTGTTCTAGACCAACTTTGACAAAATTGGATCAAAATCCAGAGAGTAGTTCAAAAAATAGGGTTTTGAAACATTTATCTATTACAAAAAAACGATACAGATTTTTAATAAACATGTATAAGCCAAATTGTTTGTCCCAATGTACTACAATAGGCTGTAGGCGAAAAACTGTAATAATATTGTAATAACATGTAATAATATGTATTTTTTTGAAATAGCGCCCCCCAGTGGTCAAATCTTTTGAAACTCGACTGGTTGTTAGAAAGTGGCTACATATAGACACCAGTCAAGTTTCGTCATGATTGGTCAATGTTAAGCCTGTCAAAAGGCCTGCTGAATGCTTATTGGCTGATGGCGACCACAAATTTCAATGTATCCAAACGTCCTTCAATGCACACTTGTAGACTGGCGAGAGGATGCTGCATGCCAAGTTTGAGCTTGATCGGATGTTCAGAGGCAGAGAAAATGCCCTGTTTTTGTTGCTCCGCCCCCTAATTACTTATGCACACAAAATTCGAATGGCTACCTCAGAATGGGCTACTGACATGGCCTGTGAAGTTTGAATTTTTTTGGCTGAAGGATTCTTGAGTTACAGATTTTTCAATTAATTCTGAATTATTTTGAATTTATCCAGAAGGGTTCATTTGCATATGGCAGCCATGCTGTATAGAAAACTTGAAATGTTTTTGATAATTATTGACCAGGACACTCTTCTGAATTTTTTGAAACCAAAAACATGAGGATTGGGCAAAGATTGGAGGACTAGTACACAAAAGTAGGTTTCGCACATTTTGCAGTATTGCGAAAAATCTAAGTGGGCGGAGCTAAATAATCAAAATAGCCAAAAGGTTTATTTGGACCCATAGAACCAGGAAAAAAATATGGCTTGTCAGGCAAAAATCTAGTTTACGAGATATAGACCCTAACGCGTTGGCCTTCGCTGTAGCACCCCCTTGTGGCCGACAGGGCTGGTTTCTTGCGCCTGAGTAGCGGGAGGGACTACTACCTATTGACCAAGTTTGGTGTCTCTAGGACTTACGGTTTGGGCTGTGCGTTCCGTTTCAGGGCAGAAAAATAATAATAATAATAATAAGAAAAATTCTCACAATTCCAATAGGGTTCAATGCATTGCATGCTTGAACCATAATAATAAATATAGCCGCAAGCGGCAATGAGCGGGTTCAAGCACGCAACAGCAGTACGGGCCCTCCTGCAGGTTTAGGCCATTAGGCCTAAAAAGGCCTCAAGCTTTTGGTTTCGCCCATTAGGCCTAAAAAGGCCTCAAGCCTTTTATTATATTAGGCCTAAACAGGCCTCAAGCCTTTGTATAGTAAGTCTTTGTATAGTGAAATCTTTGAATGAATAAGCCAAAATAAAAGACAAGCAGTGCAATTTTTGACATAACATGTAATTAGAAAGTTGTTCATCTTAGTGGACTGAGTCACATGACACCAATAGTTCATATGTGGACCTTGTAATAACATTGTAATAGCATTTTCATTGATTTTTCAGTGTTTTTGAGTGCTAAGGCACACCCAAAGGCCAATGTGGACCAAAATTGGCAGACACCATTAGAGTCTCAATATGTATAAATCCTCAAAGTTTGGACATGATCTGACCAATGGCTGGTGAGTTATAGCTAATCAAGCTAACAATACCACGTATGCAGGAATTTAGTGATTAATCCACATGACCCTGAGAAGAAAACTCAAAATGTTTTTGATAATTATTTACCTAGAGATGCCAAAGAATTGTTCTAGACCAACTTTGATAAGATTGGATCAAAATCCAGAGACTAGTTCGAAAAGTAGGGTTTTGAAACATTTATCTATTACAAAAAAACGATACAGATTTTTAATGAACATGTATTGGCACAATTGTTTGTCACATGGTAGTACAATAGGCTGTAGGTGAAAATTGTAATAATATTGTAATAACATGTAATAATATGTAATTTTTTGAAATAGCGCCCCCCAGTGGTCAAATCTTTTGAAACTCGACTGGTTGTTAGAAACTGGCTACATATAGACACCAGTCAAGTTTCGTCATGATTGGTCAATGTTAAGCCTGTCAAAAGGCCTGCTGAATGCTTATTGGCTGATGGCGACCACAAATTTCAATGTATCCAAACGTCCTTCAATGCACACTTGTAGACTGGCGAGAGGATGCTGCATGCCAAGTTTGAGCTTGATCGGATGTTCAGAGGCAGAGAAAATGCCCTGTTTTTGTTGCTCCGCCCCCTAATTACTTATGCACACAAAATTCGAATGGCTACCTCAGAATGGGCTACTGACATGGCCTGTGAAGTTTGAATTTTTTTGGCTGAAGGATTCTTGAGTTACAGATTTTTCAATTAATTCTGAATTATTTTGAATTTATCCAGAAGGGTTCATTTGCATATGGCAGCCATGCTGTATAGAAAACTTGAAATGTTTTTGATAATTATTGACCAGGACACTCTTCTGAATTTTTTGAAACCAAAAACATGAGGATTGGGCAAAGATTGGAGGACTAGTACACAAAAGTAGGTTTCGCACATTTTGCAGTATTGCGAAAAATCTAAGTGGGCGGAGCTAAATAATCAAAATAGCCAAAAGGTTTATTTGGACCCATAGAACCAGGAAAAAAATATGGCTTGTCAGGCAAAAATCTAGTTTACGAGATATAGACCCTAACGCGTTGGCCTTCGCTGTAGCACCCCCTTGTGGCCGACAGGGCTGGTTTCTTGCGCCTGAGTAGCGGGAGGGACTACTACCTATTGACCAAGTTTGGTGTCTCTAGGACTTACGGTTTGGGCTGTGCGTTCCGTTTCAGGGCAGAAAAATAATAATAATAATAATAAGAAAAATTCTCACAATTCCAATAGGGTTCAATGCATTGCATGCTTGAACCCTAATAATAATAAGAAAAATCCGCACAATTCCAATAGGGTTCTACGCACTTCGTGCTTGAACCCTAATAATAATAATAATAATAAGAAAAACTCTAACAAAAACAATAGGGTCCTACGCACTTGCGTGCTTGGACCCTAATAAGAAAAACTAACAAAAACAATAGGGTCCTACGCACTGCGTGCTTGGACCCTAATAATAAGAAAAATTCTCACAATTCCAATAGGGTTCAATGCATTGCATGCTTGAACCCTAATAATAATAATAAGAAAAACTCTAACAAAAACAATAGGGTCCTACGCACTTGCGTGCTTGGACCCTAATAACAACTTATCAAGTAACAGAGCAGATAAGGACAAAATAAATAAACACATAAATTAATGAAATAAAAGAAATAGAATATTGACAAAGCATTTCTTCACCTTTTCTCATACTTGTATATTAGCATATTTTACTACCATAGATAAGGCCTGTGGTTGCCTGAGCCTTTTTCAGACAGTCACTGAGAGCACACTGCTACATTACAGGTACCAAAGCAGTTTTATAACCATAGCCATACATGTTTTCAACTAATAGCACAGATAATTGATGTGATGAAAACTGTTGAGTGCTGTGAGCTCACAGTATATCACTGAAATTTAAAACAAACCACTGAGGAATTAACAGTATATTAAGAATTTTATTGTAATACTCAATATAATACAAATTTTCATTTTGAATATTTGAGTAAAATACAAAGTAGCCTAGGATAGTTTTAAAACACTTTCTGCCTCTATTTGCCTTTGTATTTCCAAGCTAAGAACAAACAAGTCCACTTTTTTATCTCAATTATTTAAAAAGTCCAGCTGTAAAAGTAAAGAAATGCAGGTACATACAAAAACAGAGAACAAGCAGCACTGTTCCAGAGTATAAAACATGATGTCTGTAACAGATTCTAGAGAAACAAACAAAAAAAAAAACACTTCCCCACACACTGCAGTGAAAAAGTGTTTACATAACTTCCACATGAATACAACATAGCGCACGAACACAATTATTGCTAAATATTGATTGAACAAAGCTACAGTAACCCAGGAGAATGTGTTTGCTCTCTTTGTATCTTCACTAAGAGAAGTACATGTAGAATATATTTCTGCTCACTTGTGAACAGCTGAGTTACAATTTCAGGTGAGCTGAGTTAGATGTAGCCCTCCACCTTCAGATCATCAGCAAGTAAACACAAAGTGAAGAGTGGTCAGATCTATAAAAGAGGAACTATTCCTCTTGATTTGATGTAGGGCAGCACTACTGAATCATTGTAGATCTTTGATGATGTTTGTATTAACACCTCTTTACATGGCTAATAGACGAAATATATCTAAATGCCGAAAAATCTTTGTAACGTGTCATATTTTATACATACTTAATGTACTATGCTTTCATTATAATTAACAACATACTGGCATGAGATCAACAGCTATTCAACCGTCAGTGAGTGCTGTTTAATCAACGTTGGATTGATCATGCTATGACCTGGTTTAGGTTGAACATTGAAAAAGGAGATATCTGTGCCCTCCTGCTTCCCCAACCACAGATACAACATGTGTGGAGATTGTTATTTTTTCCATCTTTTAAATTATTCTTAAACATGTGGAGGTTGTTAGGAAAGAGGATCAATTAAACATGACAAGAGGAAATGGGAAAACATAAAACAACACAAAACTAAACTTTGATTTAGGAAAAACAAAACAAATGAAAAACAAATTAATCTATTAGCCTTCATACTAAAGAAAACCAGGAGAAAAAGGCAAACAAAAAGAAACTCCTTTTCCCTGATAAGAGAATTTATATACATGCAATATGAGTCTGCTCAGCCACATTAGCACACTTGCCTGGAGCGGTGGGCAGCCCTCTTCATGGCACCCGGGGAGCAGCTGGGGGTTAGGTGCCTTGCTCAAGGGCACTTCAGTCACGCACTGTCGGCCAAGGGGTTCAAACCGGCAACCATCCAGACACAAGGCTGGTTCAGAGTGGTGAATTTGAATTTTCATTTTGAGTTCCACATTGCATATATGAGTGGGAAATATAAATGCAAACATTCAAATACATTGTCATTTTGCATAGTACATTTTCATTTTAATGTTGATACTGATATGCTTCCATATATGTTCTCGCTGGAGAAACATTATCCATAGATGACACTTAATAATAATAATGTTCTAGGTATTCACCAGGAAAATGTAACATATATACTCCAATGTCCTAGAGAACTACACGGCCTTCAATAAATGTTGGCATCCCTGGTACACATAAATAAAATGGGCTCCAAAAAAACATTATTTATTTCTTATTTTTTGATCTTTCATTCATAATATTAACACAAATCTAACCTTACAGTACAATCATAAAAACATAATAAAAAATCTAAAATAAATACATTTTATCATATCTATTTGTGCCACCTTTTATATATATATATATATATATATATATATATATATATATATATATATATATATATATATCATCTATCTTTATATGAGAGACCAGGGAAAACAGCAATGATGTGTGACAAAAGGTCGTTGAGCTCCACAAATCAGGAAATGGTTATAAGAAATGAGCAAAACAGTTGAAAATTCCCATTTCCTCTGTTTTGGCAACGATTTAGAAGTTTAAAACAATTGAATATGTTAAGAATCTGCTAGGAAGAGGACCTACGTCTATACTGAACCCACTAACAGTGAGGAGGATGGTTTGTATGGAGAAAGAATCTCAAAGAAACTGAGAGCTGGGAAACTGCAGACATTAGTTAGGTTCATATTTCAGTTATGTTTAGCCTTTTAACAAAAGGAACCTGATTTAAGGATTTTACTGACAATGAAATAAGTGAAAAATTCTACATGAACAATAAAAATAAAGATCACATTTTTAAAAAGATGTAACCAAAATGAGCATATATGTGTATATATATATATATATATATATATATTATATATATATATATATATATATATATATATATATATATATATATTTTGCTGCTTAACAAAAGATTACATGGTCAGATCTATCAAAACAAATTACACTGCACAAATTTTGCTGCATAGTTTTGCTGACACCATGTTTGTTAAACTTTTGTGACAGAATGCAAATTTGATACAATATAAAAGCCAATGTTGACTGTTAGGAAGAGAAAAAAGAATAATGATACATAATTAAAAGTGGCGAGTAAATGTAGAAATGCAATATGTTCTCAAAGCTCTCCATCTTCTATCACTGCATGTGCTCTTTTCTCCTCATCAGCTTTAGCTGTGAAATACACAACGATTAACATTAAATTAATCAAATGTTATGATTTAATTTCAGGCCAATAAAAATGTCTGTCTCAGCTGCTGAAAGAGTGTGTTATGAGTGACCTTCAGGAAGACTGAGATTCTTACCTCGAACTCTGTAGCATTTGACCCCCAGCACAATGGACACCAGCAGATATGGAGACACTGCCATTAAACTACTGAGCAGACTGAACACGGAGAATGAAGCTCCTGAATTAGTCATACCTGATACACACAATAAACACAAATAAAATCACTGTAATATTATACTTAGATGCTTGATCATTTAAAATATGACTGTCGTAATCAACTGTTCAATGACTGAACAGGCTTCTTAAATAAAGGACATAAATTAAATACATTAAATACAGTGAATACATTAATGCAGTACACACATTATTCACTAACATATATACCAACATTATATACTAACATTTCTATATTTTTTTCACCAAGTATCTTCAACCAACTCAAGGTGAGGTGCAACCTCAACTTTGCTTAGCAAATTATTAATGTGTCTTACTGCCAACATTATTTTTAGTTGTCCACCTAACATTGCAGATGATTAGTGCTTTATCAGTGGGTTTTCTTCATAACAAGCATAAAATCGCTAACAGCATGCTAATGTCTCAGTAGCTAGTTAGCTAACTTTCCTGTTTCACTTTAAGTAGTCCAGCAGTTCTGACGCCTGAAGCACCAGAATGTAACTACTGCACCATTTAAGGTGGAATGGGAAAATTCAAACAAGAACCTGGTGAATAGCTGATTTCAGCTTCGTATCACCAAAGAATCAGCGGTGGGTGATAATAAATAATTGTCTTATACCCCCTCTTTGAAAGCATATGATGTCCTAAATGTAACTAAAGCCCAGCAGTGAGGAGCTGAATTTTCCCTTCTCTCCTATCACTGAAGTCGGGCCGGGTCGCCTACAGAGCATCGCTAGTAGCTGTTAATGAACCAATGTTTTTTTTTTTTTACATTTCAAACTTTCAACCACTACCCATTGTAACTCCATTCCAAAGGGTTAGGGTGACACTCGAAAACAAGGGGTAGGAGTAAAAAAAAAAGAAATGGGATTGGGCCTTAATAAGACTGGAGAACACATGGCAAAGGATTTGAGACCATTTTTCAATGTAGAACCTCTCCACAACTTTCAGATTCTGAGGTCCACACTGTGGACTCTCCTCTTCAGCTCATCCTACAGATATTCTATAGGGTTGTAACAGGTTTTGCAATTTTTAATGTTATTATTGCTAGAACCTTATGTGAGGGTGTGGGTTAACCCGGATTTATTTGAAGTCTACAGACCAGGGCAAGAGAGAGAAACGCTCGTACCAAGGATACTTCAGAAAAGGGAATTTGTTGGCTAAATATCAAACTACTTTTGGACTACATTCAATGATAAACAATAGAAAATAAAACCAGAAAACAAAACAAAACAAAGTGATAGTAATGGAAGTCAAAAAGACAAAATAGCTCGAGTAAGTTAGAGTGATTCGCGGCTAAATGGTATGAGGCAGTGTGGTTTGGGGAGTCGCTTGGGAGAGCCTCTAGAGAATTAACCTAAGCATGGACGGGAATAACTATAAGGCTGGATGTATAAAAGTTCTCTTATTAAATAAATTGGCGTCAGGGCCCTGACTGCAAATTGAGGGAACCAGCTTATGTTGGAGTCGGGGGCTGACTTCAGGAGGGGTCGTCTCAGGACGGACTCGATCGAAGGCTGGAGCTCATGCGGTGGTTCCTCTCCTCGCTGGCTGTGGATGCTGCATCTCCGTGCGGGCACGCGCCTTCCCGTCAGTGATTGGGCGGAGGCATCTCGTGGCTGTTTGACGGTGAAGCTTGGGCAGCCTTTAGAGGGTCGATCTGTTCACAGATCAGTGCGTGGCTCTGGGTGCGATGCTGGGTCTCCGTGGCGTCTGAACTGCTCCCACTCCGCTGGCGAGGTTCAGGTTGCAATCAGGGTTCTGAGGCTGGTGATACTAATTTAACTAACTACCTCTCTTTAGCAGAATCGAAAGTTATGGATATATTTTCCCTGGCCAGACAAGAAATATCCACCTTCCTTCCCTGAGGGCAGTTTAAACTTAAGGTGTGTAGCCGAACAGGCAAGTTACAAAACAAACCAAGGTTTCAGATCTGAGAATTTAGCGTTCTAATACTTCTGACCTGTCTTTCCGACCTAGGCCGGCACAAACTTAGAAATTTAGCTATCCTCTTGCTGCGAACGCAGGACTCTGAACTGAACCAGAGTGCTGATAGGTTCTCCTCACCTAAGGTTAACTAGCTACCCATTGTTTCCAACTCTGATTGGTTGTGCATAATTTTAGGAATGCCTTCCCCAAAATCACTGCCTCCTTTGTTTCAGTTAGTTTAAACAAAGAAAAAGAAACATTTCTATATCATCAAATTGGTTTAACTTTCAAAATCAAGGAATGAACAACTAGGATATTCAGGTATGTTTCTAAGAGAGAGTTTAACCCTTGTTACCTGATACACAACACATAAAGAACACAGGTAATATTTGCCTATAATATCTGAACATGACCCAATGCATGAAGAAATAAAATCGACAATAACAAGGAACAAAGGAAGAAAAGAAAAGAAAACCACATTCAGGATACATATTGGTCAATGGTCTAAACTCATAGCCTTTAAATGGTTGGGTCTGTCTGTTATCAAAGTTATACTCTACGTATTTCTAGTACTTAATAGTAGAAAAAGATACAGGTAATATTTAGGTAATACACAACAACAAGATTAATACAACAAGTAGTATTGCTTACAGATTATATAAATGTTGATAATCAAGCAGACAAAGCAAGAAGTTTCTTGGGTTCCTTATAAGCACAAGTCCTTACTGTGGTGATGTGGTAATTCTCGTTTTCACCCTTTGGGGGTGCTGTGGGTCCATGCTTGAGATCCCTAGGGAATTTAGAAAGTTTAAATTTGCAGTCCAGATTGTCGTATCAGTTCCGTTCTTGGTATGTCTAGTTTAGTTAAAAAGAGTTCTAACAGTTTGTTGCAGTTTGGAGTGGACATATACCTTAGAAATGTACTTTCTGTTACTTAAAGATAAAGTTGTCCACAGGACTTTGGAGGGCCATGTGACCAATATTCCAGAGAGGTGTTCTGTTGCCCCCTGGGTTGAGGGAGAGGGGTGCTGGTTCTTGATTCAGTCGTAAATTTGACTGAGTTTGGGGTTGTTAAGTCGACAGATTTACACTTTCAACTCCAGACTCGCTGGAGCCAAAAGGCCCTTAACTTTTGGTTTGTTAAGTTAGGTAAACACTCAGCTTGGGGGTAAAGTTTCAGCCAGTGTTCGCTACAGGGTTTAGGTCAGGGGACGGAGGGGTCATGGAAAAACCTTGATTCTGTTGTCAGTGAACCATATTTGTGTTGATTTTGAGGCGTGCTTTGGATCATTGTTCTGCTGGAAGATCCAAACTATAGCCCAGTTTAAGCTTCCTGACTTAGGCAGTCAGGTATTGATTTAATATCTGCTGGCACTTGATGGAGTCAATTGTCCAGGGCCTTTGGAAGAAAAACAGTCCCACAGCATCACAGTTTCTACCAACATACTTCACAATTAGGATGAATAATTTTTCTGCATGGCTGTCTTTGTACCCACAACAAACTCTCCTCTTGTTTCCAAAAAGCTCTATTTTGGTCTCATCTGACCACAGGACACGGTCAACCTGAAAGGTCCAGTAACATTTCACAAACTGTAGGTGCTTGAATTTGCAGGTCCTTGACAGCAGATGCTTTCTTCTGGCTCCTCTGTTGATGTCTAAAAGGTACTCATCATAATCTCTGTCCCAGCTGAATGTCCAGCCTGTAGAGGAGCCACTGACCTCACAGCTTAGAGTCACACTCTCTATATCACAGACTGCATAGAACTACATTTTAAATTACTGTGACGTTTGGTTTAATATGACTGTTTATAAATAATTGCTGTACCAATAAACGAGAATGAAAGCAAAGACATTTTTTGGCTACAAGAACATGGTTATTTCAATGTTATGTAGCAGGATTCAAATAAAGTGTTACTGACATTTTTCATTTCCAAGTGGCTGTCCATGCAAACAAAAATGACTCCACACATTTTTCCTACTTCCTAGAGAAAGAAGGTGAAGCAGTACGAACACTGAGAAAGTAGTATGTTAATTGAAAGTTGGGAGAGTATGTTAATTGAAAACTGCACAAAATATATTTAATGTTTTACTTCATCAGTGTTATTGATTTTTGTAAATATATGCTAATGTGTAAATAAACATATTCCAAAAAAAATTGTTAGAGGGGCAATGTAAGACTCGGACATTTGTGGAATGACCACAAACACCTGTTTTGGAACACAAATGAACAGGTGAACATAACAGATGATGCCATTATGATTGGATTAAAGGAGCACTGAGCAAAGGCTCAGTCTTTTTATGAGCAAGGATAGTTCAAGGTTCACTTTGCAGAAACTGCATGAGCCAGTAATCATCGGTTTAAGGACATTTCTAAACGCAAGACTGCAAAGAGATTTCACAATTTACAGTCCATTACATTTTATAAGATTCAAAGAAATGTCTCTGCATACAGTGCAAGACTGAATGTCTGTGACCTTTGATCAATCAGGTGGCATTTCATCAAAAACCACTATGCTTTGGTGAAGAATATAACCACATGGACTCGGAATACTGTTGACAAAACCCTTGTCAAAAGCACAGTTTGTCGTTGCATCTAAATACAAGCTAATGCTGTAAGAAATGCTGTTGACTTCTCTGGGCTGAAGCTCATCTGCGACAGAATGACACAACGTGGAAGGTGTGCTGTGGTCTGACGAGGCCACCTTTAAATTGTTTTTTGGAAATAATGGACGTTGTGTTCTCCAGTCCAAAATTAGAAAAAGACCATCCAGATTGTTACCAATGCAAAGTTCAAAAGGCAGTATCTGTCATGGTAGAGGGGTGTGTTAATGCCAATGGCAAGGGTTACCCGCACATCTGTGAAGACACCATTAATGCTGAGGGGTACATACACATTTTGGAGCACCATATGCTGACATCTATACAATGTGTATGTACCCCTCAGCATTAATGGTTTGATTTATATATAAACAATACATTAAATCTGGTACAATATTAAATATCTTCTCTTGGATTTATAATTAAATTTGTTGGTAGCAGCAATATTTATTTATTTATTTATTTATTTATTTATTTATTTATTTATTTATTTTCATTTCTATCAATGTATAACTGCACAGCATAGAGAATACCTGTTCGGGTCTTGTTTGGCTTGCAGGTCACTTTCGTTGTTTTAGTATCCTTACTGTAACTGTTGACTGCAGTACAGCTCAGTGTAACGTCTCCCTCTGCTGGTGAGAGAGTGAAGTTCAGCTCAGCTCCACTGTGAGTCTTATAGCCGCTCCATGTGTAGGACACCTTCTCAGCTTCCCGCACTTTACAAAGAAGATGAACCTCACAGCTGTTTTTAGACTCCACCCAGGTCTGACTGCTCTCAATCTCTATCTTAAGCACAGCTGTAAAAGAAGTTCATGTACTGTAAACATTTGTAGCTACAGAATAGCACACAGAGCAGTCTGTAAGTATTTTCTGATATTCCTAGTCACCTGTGTCTCATTATTAGTTTATGGTCAAGAGAGCTAAGAAAAGATCTACACTTCTTTCCAGATGTAACATTTGCATCTGGATGGAAAATACAATAAAGGACTGAAGAAGTGTCAATGACAGTAAAGCTAGTCATCTTGAGGCTGAAGAATCATGTGTACATAAAAAGACATAACTGAGCATTAAGTGCGTCAAAAAGAGGAACACATCAGTATTGCTAAAGTCTGGTGACTTAAGTAATAAACAACCAGGCAGCCCACAGCAGGAGACCACAGTAGTGTGTGACTACGTGAAGAATACTTTGAAATTGTTGAAGAGATTAACTCTATTGAAGATGTAGACATAGACCCGTCAAAGCCCACCATAACGAACTATACTTTCACAGTTTAACATATGTTTGTCACATGTTTAAGTCTGGAAAATGAAAGAACTGCTTATCAGGAACATTCTGGAAATTTCTGGCCATTTTGCAAATGCAGTCTATGTAGCCCTCCTTAACATCTCTTTAAAATGTTTAAAATAGGCTAATTATATCAACTATGCATGACAAAGGATGTAGCCTTACTGCATCCCCTGATAAAGCCCAACTGAATTATTTTATGTAACAATCATTACTCAATAGATTTTCTATTAAAGACTTTGGAAAGGGTTGCCATGTCCAGCAAAAATGTCCAGACCAAAGTTTGATTAAAAGTCTCTCATCATAAAAACATGAACCTGGAAACACTGAAGGCAGGTTGCCCACTGTTTCGAACACTTCACTGCAAATACACATATAACAAAGATATAATAAAATAATATTTGGTTACAACTGAGTTAAAGAAAAGAGTACCATTGCCTTGCCAACCCAGCCTCTTCCACACCGTGCAGAACCCCCCGACAGTTCTTCTTTTACCGTGTGCTTTCAGGGTGCCAGGAGCAACTGCGTGGTTGTGGAACCATCCCTGTACGTAGTGTGTTACTTC